>NC_044003.1:16469486-16499486 GCF_902150065.1 Myripristis murdjan
CAAAAATCCCCAGAAATCTATTTCAATGCAAAACCAAGATTTAATAATTTATCACACTGATCAAATAGTAATATCTTGTCATTCACTGCTCCTGCTTGTCCCTGGATATTCTGTTGATATAATTGGGTTTGTAAGTTTTGGCAGTAAATGATAGCAGCTGCAGAGACTCTGTCATAGCTTGGGATTTACTGAAATGACATACCTTTTTAAAACTGACTTTTATATACCCCTGTCATCCCAATCTGACAAAGTAAGTGCACTTTCTGTAAAGTTTCTACCTTGTTTCTCCAAATACCTGTAGGGTGCCCCATAGAAATGCACACAGATCCTCACATAGATATAGATATAGATATAGATATAGATATACATAGACATGCACATGGACATGGACATGGCTCTGATGGGTCTTCTGGCTGTGCACCGCTGTCATGTCTCGTAGTTATATGACTCAAAGAAAGAGAAAATCACACAGTGTTTGATCTGCACTCATTTAAACACACTCAGTGACAGTTACATGCACACACACACACACACACACACACACACACACACACACACAGAATCCTTTTTAACACCATTCAAAGCCAGTGATTTTGGCAGACTTCATGTTTGCCCTGCTTTTATCAAATTAAAGGCAGTGTAATCTCAAACCAATCAGCGGTGAAACTGCACTAAAATGCTGCAGGGCTCATTTGAATAATACTGCTGGAACTTAATGAGGGTGTGTGTGTGTGTGTGTGTGTGTGTGTGTGTGTGTCTGTGTGTGTGTATGTGTACACACACATTGTTTATGTACATTTGAGTATACTGTATGTGTGGTGATGTTGTATTATTCTCTTATTTGAAATGTAAACATGATATAATTACAGCAAGTTGGGACTTAAATAGTGCGTATGTGTGTGTATGTGGGGGGTGTGTGTCTATGCAGAATTTCCTCTCATTTGAAATGTAAACATGATGTGATTAGAGCAAGACAGAACTAAAGCCATCATGCTAATGAACAGCTGTATGTGTGTGTGTATGTGTGTGTGCGTGCGCGTGTGCATGTAAATATGTGTGTATGCATCTGTGTTAGTGTGTGTTAGCATGTGAATGTGTCAGTGTGTGTGTGTCTCACAGCCGTATAATTACATAGTGGGATTTAAAAGCCAATTAAACACTTAAAACGTGGATGGAATCATATTATGGCATCTAGTAAATACAAACACACACACACACTGAGGAAAGTGTGTACAGTATTTTCTTGCCTCATTATGTGTGTGCATGTGTATGTGTGTGTATACTTGTGTGACTTTGTGTGTGTTTCTGCATGCCTGTGACAGTGTGTGTGTGTTTGTGATAGCCACTAATTAAGTCTCTAATTGCTACTCTCAATCATCCAGTGAGCCACAGCTCTCCTCTCTCTCTCTCTCTCTCTCTCTCTCTCTCTCTCACACACACACACACACACACACTCATAATCACACAGTGATTAGGCAGAAAGCCAGAAAACTAGGAGCAACAACAAGGAGGGGACAGTTTCATCACAGAATGTATTGTTTTGGCGACTTTCTTTTCATCCCACTACCAGTTTACTGTACACATTTCATACTGCTACTCTGAATAGTTTGAATTATTTTACCTGGATGGGTTTATGCAGAAAAAAAAAATGCTTTTACAGCATTTTACCTTCCCCCTCCACCCCAGATCTCCCTTGAAAATCCTGGGATAAGAAACTGAGACCTTCTGGTTACAGCCCACCTTCTATAACATTTAAATAACTTGAAGTGGTTATTAACTTAATATTCTCTGTGAAACAAAGTACTGTAATGAGTTACTGTTAAGACTTATAGAATTATTAAGTGAGAATGTTGAATAATTGATTCTGATTTGTCAAGCAGAACATTCTGCACTCCATTATTTCTGACTGTTGTCAAGGCCGTTGTTGAGCTGTGATCTCATCACCGTACCTGTTTGTCCCAAATTAACACACTTCAGAAATGCTGCTGTCTGGGTTGTAGTTTGCGACATGTAAAGAAGGCACTTCAGCAGTGACAAAGTATTCAAGTACAGTATTTAAGTGTATTTTTCCAGGATCTTTACATGAGTATTTGTTTTTGGTGAAACTTATGACTTTTACTAGACTATGTTTCAAAGACAAATGTTGTGCTGACACCACTACATTTCTGTGGAAGTTGTTTTTACACATTACTTTCAAGCATAGCCTTGAAGTCAGCTGTTAATTTTTTTTTTTTTTTTCTAAAATGCAACTGGCTGCATGCTGGCTCCAGCTCAGTCAAACAAACGCAAGCAAGACATCCACTTTCAACGTAAAATGTATGTTACATTTTGGCAAAGCACAAACTACATAACTACATTAATGTAGCAAAGCAGTTGTTTGAGCAAGGCAGTGCATTCATTAGGTGGTTGCAGAGAGTAACAATAAGCACGTACTCCAGTACTTTAACTCAAATAGAAAACTGACTGAGCCACTGTGACTTGTAGTAGAGTAATATTTGTCTCAGGGTATCTGTACTTTGACTCAAGTAATGGGGTTGTGTAGTTTGTCCACTGGTGCAGTTCAGTAACTGACTGCGACACCCATTGCCAACAAAAGATGCTGTGAGCATTAACTTCCGTTAACTACGTTACTGGCCTCAAACCATTGCAGACCGGGAAAAGTGTTAAAATGTTAGCTCCATCCATCCTCAGTTTTTTAAGCTATTGTAATGTCTTTGCTTTTACTGCAGATGTTTGTGTAGAGGCAGCTCTACAAGCCATGGGATAATCCACTCAAAGGCAGTCTGTTATTGAAAAATAATGACCTCCACAGAGGAACGCTTCTTCACTCTTCACCTCGACATCAGTCATTATTTCTTGATAACAGACCACCATCATGGATTATCCTTTACATAATTAATTATATTATTATGGATATTTTGTAAGAATTTTTTTTTTTTTTTATAACAGACAGCAGCTGACAGACAAGCACCTTGAAAAGCTTCTGATAAAAGCAGTACTTCAGTACTAGTGACTGGAAAGTGGTGCAGTTATTCATCTGACTCTTACATGTTTTCTGCACCCAATGATGACAATAAAAACATTTTGATAAAGAATTAAAATTGTTGGTTTATCATTCATAGTTTTGGCATAAGTGTTAGTCAGTATTTAATTAAATATTTTTAATAAGCACCATTTTAATAAGCACCATTCCTAATTATGGTATTAGGCTACCTGAGTCCTGATTTCCGCTAATGTTATTTATACCATGGTCTAGGTGAATACTCATTTCTCATTGGCTGGCTGGTGTGCCTTAAAACTGTGTATTGCACACAGTTTGGCTCAAGCTCAATCACAGTTCTAAATTCATCCACTAGCCAACTTGTAACCATAGTAACATTAAAAAGCAAGGCTGTCAAAGCGACCAGGAAGGAAACACGCCATTGTTTCCTCCTCTTTCCTTTATATTGGTGGCAAATGACCGTGGTATAATCAACACGTAGGGTGTGTTAAATTGTTTTAAGGCAGGATATGGAGGCCAAGCTTCTTGCGTGTTGATTATCCCTTTCTGACTTGTTTGTGAATGTATATTGCTGTTTTTTTAAATCATTATCTGAGCTAGCATTTTTAACTCTCACGCTTACAGTCCAGTTTCCAACAAGCCATCCCCTGAATTTCACTTTAACTAGCATGTGCTGTGATTCTGTGTTCATGTCATACTGGATTTTCTGTGAGTACAAAGTAATTGTAGCTAGTAATTTCACCTGTAAAAAGTAATTTTACAGGTGATGCAGATACCAGTGATGTTAATAGCCTGACAACAGTGACAAAACTTGTCTGACAGGAGTGATGAGACTAGTTTGATGACTGATTGCAACAGTCAGATGATAGTAATGAAACTTGTCCAGTGAGTGATGAAACAAGTGTGGCAGTGATGTCAGATGACTCCAGTAGAAGCAGCTCAGTGCAGGGAGGTAGTTAGTAGTTAGCAGTGGAGAGCTGCTGTCAGTTTCTGCTACCTTGAACACCCAGCAGTGTGTCCCTGATGAACTCCTCCAGGTCTTCAGCTCGTTTATAAATCCTTTCTGCATCATCCTCAACTTGCTCTCCGTCAGCAGACACTTTAGTGGCCTACACACACACACACACACACACACACACACGCACACACACACGCACGCACACACACACACACACACACACACACACACACACACACAATGTTTGTAAATGAATAAGTAAACACAGTATTGACTTTCCTCTTGCAAAGGAAAAGGAAAGGCACAAGGTTGAATTCTGATGGACAAGAATGACAGAAGATGACAGCGATACACACACATACACACGCACGCACACACGCATGCACGGACACACACACAATCAATATGACTGAATGTGTCTGTACTACTGGTCTTTCAGTCTGTACTATTGTTTGTCCTCATTTTGGTCCAAATTCATACAGCCATACATCCACCACGACCCTCCCCCAACACACACACACACACACACACACAGGACCAAGAAAATGAGAGATTGATGAATTCTTGACAGACAAAAAACAAGCTCATACACCCACTTCAACACACACACACACACACACATTCAGAGAGAGGGAAAGGGAGCAAGAGGGAGAGAGGGAGAGAGAGAGAGAGAGAGAGAGAGAGAGAAAGAGAGAGAGAGAGAGAGAGAGAGAGAGAGAGAGAGAGAGAGGGAGAGAGAGAGAGGGGCCAGGTAGTTATTGTTAGATTTTGACAAGACCACAGTGTATCATTTTAACTTGTATATGTCTGTGTAGGTGAGTGTGTGTGTGTGTGTGTGTGTGTGTGTGTGTGTGTGTGTGTGTGTGTGTGTGTGCTTGCATGTGTGTATGTGTTTATGGCTGTGGGTGATAGCTTTGCTGTCAACAAAATGTCAGCCCCCAGTCCCTAAAAGGGTATAGCTTGACATTGTGAATTTGAGTGTTATTTTTCTTCACTTTATGACTTGTGGGGGAAAGTTTACACACGCTGCAGTGGAGTCACACTCCCAGCGCACTGGATACACTGGTCTGTCTGCAGTGCCTACCACATCACAGACCAGCAGCTTGCAGAACTGGTTAAACTGGTTAGTCATAGGCTTGATACACATTCTGGTCAAAATGGGACATTACGCTAATAATATCCAGATGACCTACATGGAACATGGGGCATAACTTTAGAGTGGAACACGGGGAATCCTCAGCTTCGACAAGTGCTCCAGCTTGTCATCAATATTTTCTATTAAAATCTTGTCAAATAATATAAAGGTACCTTAAGATAGTTTAATTTATTTGTATTTTGTATATTTGTATTTTTTTGATACATACTAGGGATGAGTGAGTACACTGTATCTGCTTAACCAAATAAATGATCTATATCTGTGCCTGTAAACCGAGAATGGGCAGAGCGTACCCAGCATTTGGTATTTTAAGTCTGAAAAGGGTATGAGTTGATCAAACATTGCTATATTTATTGTTTATTAGGAAACTATTTACAGAATAGCCTCCGAATTGCGTTTCAAGTCAGAATTTTTAATCATAAGACTAAAACAACTATTTACAGAACAAGTTTTTCATAAGCTTATCTACAAACACATGGAGCATTAAGAAGTATGAAGTAAAATGCACAAACTAGAGTTCTCATACTGCATTGATGCAGTCATTCCCACAAGAGGAGCCCTGACCAAATACTGAGTGCATAAATGAACATATGGTTGACATTTCTGTATTATAAATCCTTTTTTAGATTGGTCTAATGTAATATTCTAATATTTTAAGATGCTGGATTTTCAATTTTCATGAACTATAAGCCGTAATCATCAAAATTAAAACAAAAAGGCTGGAAATATTTGACTTTATGTGTAATGAATCTAAAATATATGAAAATTTCACTTTTTGAATTAAATTAACTTTTGAAATTTGTGTGTGTGTGTGTGTGTGTGTGTGTGTGTGATCATAGGGCATTTTTCTATGTAAAGAGAGATGGGGGGGGGGGGGTCACATAAGAAGTGCTAAAAAAAAGTGGTTTCATTTATTTGCATGCATTGAGCCTTGTGACTGTATTCTTTCAAGAAGAACAGAACACTGTCATCCACAACTGCTTGCAGGAAAGACAAGAGCCTTCCCTTATGGCTGATTACATTACTGTAACCATCTGAACATGATTGGTAGCCTCTAACCTGAGGAATGTGCAAGTATTTTCAGTTCTGTACATTTCCTCCAGTGCAGGTACACTGATTAAATGTGGCACAACTATCACAAGCCAATTGTACAATGACAGCACAAACATTTGAACTTTTGTGCACACCACAATGGTTGGCTGCAGCTGATTCCACACACTTTCCAAGTTTATATAGTGGAAATTGGGGCACAAGAACACAAACAGTGACATTCTGGAAATGAGTTGGGAAAGTATTTCACACATCTCCATTCTAAAACTCTTGTATGAAACAACTTGTTTTTTATAACCATCAAAAAATTCTTTCAATTCAGCTTTCACAGGTCACAAGTTAAGTAAGCATTATTACTTCAGACTACAGAATTGTCTGTTTATACAACTATTTAAATGGATTTAAACATACATACTTCCAGTAGTGCTGGCAGTAATGGCATCTTATTGATCACTTAATTAAAGGCAATGACAGACAACTGGCAAAATAATGGAATATGTTTTAATAGCAAGTTAGATGGAACTGCATGCTTGTGTGAATCGTTTTCCTCTAAAATAAAACGGCATTAAATAAACTGATAGGCATTATTAAACATGGAAAACATGGTGCCTGTGCTTTCCGTATCTCCAGAAAAAAAGGAACTGAGCTCATAACAGGAGTATGATATATTGATATTTGCGTTGCCGCATATTCATGTACTGCTTTTAAAGGGGGCGAGAGGAACTGATTTGATTGCTCATGACTGATTCCAACTCCTGCCATGCCTACTGACAACATATTCCCCCTAATCCCACCTTGTTTCCATCTGTATCACAGGTGCACTGCAGGCTCCTGGCCACAAAGATAGCAAAAGTCACTTGCTACACCTTGAGCGCCCCGTACCCCACTGACTGCACTTTGCACCTGCACTACTGATTCACAAAAACAGGGCCCTGAGTATGGAAGTCTTCCCTGACTCTAAAACTACCATATCACATTATGCTGTACATCTGCTCAATAGCTCACTATGTTAAAATGAGAAAAAAACAGAAAGAGACAGATACTGAGAGACAGACATGGTAAAACAAAGACAAAGACAGAAGGAGAGACAGAGATAGAGGGAGGGAGGCAGCTTCCAAGAAAATAAGACAAAAAGAAAGCAAAAGTATTGTACCCTGCTGTGTAGCTGGTCCATCTCTGTGACGAGTGATCCCAGGTTGGAGTCAGCCAGCTGCAGTAATCTCTCCGGAGCTTTTTGAGGCGACAGCATGTGCTGCAAGAGAGAAACATTTAGATTAAGGAATTACAGAGAAATGTCTGACACATTTTAGCCCAGGGCTAGGCTTTTGAACTGGCTGGCTGTGAGCTGAAAGGAAGAGGGTGAGCAAGAGAGGGCACGAGGAAGGAAGGAGAGAAAAAAGAATTAACGAATAAAAGGAAAGAAAAAAGTGTCTGGTAAAGCTGAATGGTAATTAGTAGAGTGCTGTGGTTAAGATTGTTCAGTTGAGCAACAGAAGCAACAAAATGGTAGTCTGAGCTCCTGACCATGACTGTCTCTGACAGCAGGAAATATGGCAATGGTATATACGTTCAACATGTTGCCTATGCAAGCCAAATGTTCAACAGTCACAACTGATGCCGCAGTATTTATGAAAGAAGAAATAAAACACACAGTAGCAGTGATGGAATGTGATTCTATCTTAACTCTGTCATCATACCTGCTGCAACATATTGCAGTCATTTTATCTGAAAGATGCTAGCAACGCTCAGAGAAAGAAAAGAATAAAAACAAGCATTTCTTAGAACGAGCTCACTAGGAGGTGCTCAAAATGTGTAGGGTCCTGGTGCAGGTTGAGAGAGCTAACTTCAGCAGGGTTCAAAGCAACGGGGTGGGGGGCGGCGGGGGGTAAGATTTAAAAAACTGTAAGCAACATAATTTTGTGATTTTTGCAGCAGCAAGACTGATAGTAAATCTAGTTGCCCAGGTACTGTTGCTAGCTAACTAACAAGTGCCCAAACACAAAAGTTCTCACACTGATGAAGAAGTTAGTTGTAAACATAATCCATGTTGTGACAGGTGAGTCTAAAGCTTTCGGTTGTTCTCAGCCATGTTTGACAAGAGCTGGACAAAAATGTGCCATGTCACTCTTTACACATTTCAGAGGCAAACTAATTTTTGAAGCCAACTAAAAGTAATGGTGATCGCATGCTGCAGTGGTACACAGTGTTTTACCTTGAGTTCCTCTGTCATGTTCTCGAAGCGGTACAAGATCTTATAGGGAGGTGGCAGGGGCGTGGTCAGGGTGACATCAGTGATGATGCGATAAAGGCGATCCATATCACTGATCAGCAGACCTGAGCAATCATCATCACAGGCTGGAGACACACACACACATATACAGAGTCACACAGTTAGTAATGTAATGAGACCAATTAAACTCGTAGAAGTGGTTCAAGACAGTGTTCACTTGTTTGTGTGTGTGTGTGTGTGTGTGTGTGTGTGTGTGTAAATATATTTGTGTTTGTGGGGTCCATGGTCTTAAACAAAAAAAGAACATCTCAACTATTCTCAGCAGATTAAGTTCAGAGAGAGACCGAGGAAAAAGATTGAGTGGAAAAAAAGATGGGAGAGAAAGAAAGAAAAATAGAGTGATGGAGAACAAGAGGAAGAGAAAGGGAATATAGAGGGCCTTAAGATGAAGGTGCAAAGAAAGACAAAGTGCATTTATGTGTATGGTGTGTGTGATGGTCTATGGATCAAATAGTTCTGAGATGAGCTGAGCACTCTTAGATGCCTCTCCACCAACCCACTGCAGCAGACCCCTGAAGGATCTCCTCAACTATCCTCATGATTCAAAATCTGGATCTCCCACTGTCATACTCAGTTGCTATCTGCAGTCAACACTTTGAACGAGAAGAACCCTGGCTCTGACTGCATCCTTGCAGATGAAGACTGGCTAGCTCCTCACCAGAGTTTTATATCATCTCAAGAAATGGCAGGATATTGTAACCATGTACAAAGGCAAATGCAGCAAATCCAATTGCAGCAACAGCGGGGGGATATCATTCCTTGTGCTGGGTTGGCTACATCATATGGAGATTGTTGTCCATGGCAGGGTCTAAAAGTGGCAGCAACACCCCCCCCAACCCTTCGGTGGGTAGAATGGGGAAGGGGGTTTGTGGAGGCAGAAAAAAACAATAAAAGGACCAACTCTTGTCAGCTCTTGAGAAATGGGCTTGGACCGATCTGGCTGGAAACAGCTCTGTCGTGAAGGGATTCAACATTACGAGGAGGCACCAGAGGAGAAACATGCCCATGAGGCACAGACTACACGAGCCCTGCCTGCAAGAAAATCTGTTGTTCCTCCACAGAAAAACACAGAAAAACTCACCAATGGAACATTGGTGATTTGGATGTTGTCATCTGCTATGATGGACTACCGAAAGCATACATGTCCATGTATGTCAGTGAGTGAGTGAACGCTTGTCCATGTGTGTGTGCATGTGGATGTGTGTGTTTGTGTGTGTGTGTTGTATAACAGGCCCAGCATCAGAAAGACAGAACTTTTCGTGGATGAAATTCAGCACAGAGAATAACACCTACTGTGAGTGTATAGCACACTGCAGGCAAACACACACACATGCAGAATGCACAAGCACACACACACACACACACACACACACACACATGCACGCGCACACATACACTCTTTTCTGTACATCTTGGTTGTGTGTGTGTGTGTATCACTGTAGCCTAAGGCTGATTTATTGCAGAAATTAAAATTTCTGACAGGGGAAATCAAAGATAAATTAAATAAAACAAAAACTGTTTCTACTCTATCAATCTCTGACAAGCTACAACACACACATGCACACGCACCTGCACGCGTACACACACACACACACACACAGACACACATACACACACACATACACATGCGCATACACACAAACACACAGCAAAGAGAATGCACACATACACACACACACACACACACACACACACACACACACACACACACAACAACAACATGCATACAGGGTTGTCTAAACACACATATAGCTCCCACACCCCCCACGGGTACACACACACACACACACACACACATACACACAGATGCACATTGTATGTGGGAGTAAATAGCCGCTTGTCTATGGCGAGGCTGCTGTGAGTCAAGTCTTTCCAGTGGTTAAGTTTGTATTTACTAGCAACTTTCAACCAATCACAAAACATTATTCTTTTGGATGAAGAGAGGAGTCGAGTCATTATCCATAGGAATGACAGACTGATGATTGGATGAGAGGGAGTTGCACATGGGAAGGATGATGGGCACTCAGGGCACATGTAGCATCATCATCAGTTCAGGGTGAGAACTGAGGAGGAGGTCTGAGGCTTGATGAGTGGTTGAGAAGTGAGTGCTGAGGAAGAGGAGTCACATTTCCAAGGAGTTTGCTCAGAATGGATCACTGGTGTCTCTTGTTGCAAAAATACTCTGGATCCTCCAAAGATGACTTTGCCATGTTGTGGTGGAGGCATGCTATCTTCCGCTGTATATATAATTGTATAGTGTTTTTTAGACTGAAAGTGTGGCTTTTACAATGATGAGTGCAAACGAAACAAACTGGCTGATAATCAGTTCAAAAAAAAGGAAAGAAAAACATTTAGACTTCTAGTGGTTAGTCTAAGTCATAACTCTTACAAAGCCATTTGATCCCTGTATAAATTATTTTTAAAATACTGTAAAAAATTCATTACTGTAAAAAAAAAAAAAAAATACTTCTACAGTATACTTCAATATTGAAAAAAAAAATGCCTTAATGCACCCCAAAATGCTTTGAAGTGTAAAAGGTCTAGGCACAAATGAGCTAGAAGCCCCACCGAGGCCCAGAGGAAACTCCAGGTCTGTGAACTTGTGGTTGTGAAGGATTAACGCTGACTCGCCTCATTACAACCGTCTTAAGCAGAATCAAAGACAGGAGGCTAACTCTCCCTCAAGCCTCACACTGCAAAACAAACATACTGTACATGCATTAACACACACACACACACACACACACACACACACACACACATACATGCATGCATGCATGACCAAAAGAGCAAAAATACACACCTATTTGTGTGCTCCTCATAAACAACAGTATATTAAAGTATATTAAAGCTGCTGAAACATATGCTTCCTCATTAGCTCTCTCTGTACCAGTTTAATTATATTTTTTAATTTGAGTTACAGGTGTGTGGGTAGCTCTCTCATCTTCCCTCTGCTGCTGGCTTGTTTACCCACTGTTCTCTTTGGGTCATGAGCTCTTCAGTGTATCTCAGGATTAGATGTCTTGTAAAGAACATCCAAATAAAGTACAATCCAATCATACCAGTGACTCTGAATGTTTGGCCCATTTCCTACAGCTTTCTCACATTAAACATTGCAACAAACCATTTTGCAACTCATGTGGGGGTACTAAAGATTTCACAACATATATATTCGAAATCCCTCAACTTTTAAATATGAATTTTTGGCTCGAACACCCACCTTAAAATGTTCTGCTTCTGCAGCTAGCAAAGTTGTCACTATTCACAAATCACAGAACTGATAATTTGCTGTGTAAAGCAAACTTTCCCCCGGGGACTAGAGAGACGAGAGATCACTCCGGCCAATTTCAAGTCATCAAAACACAATAGTGATCCTCCTTTTAGGAAAACTAATGTGGACAACATTGTGGTGATGGAACACTGGTGTCAAGAAAGTTTGAAGCCTCTGAAAGTTAATTTTTATATTGTAGTGGAATGGATGGAAGCCATTGCCTGCATAAAAGGTAGGGAAATTATACTGGAGTTCTAAAATACGACTGCTTGCTTTGGGAAATGATTAGCAGAAATGTGAAGTATGTACATTTTGTAGATATTATGCTAAACTGGTATGGTTCTTTAATGTTGTATGGAAAGGAGTCAAGCAACGGAGAATATATAAAAAAAAAAAATCTTCCAGGGTGTCTACAGGTGTCAGACTTATGTAGTGAGTGAGTATTTTGAGCATAAATGCTGTCATTTGAAAGGGTACAATCTATAACAGTACAACCCATAACATTACCTATATGAATTTCTGTGCAAATGCAGTTGTAAATGTGGAAGATGTCTGTCTCTCTCCTGTCTCTGTGAGATTGCCTCCTCCCACTCTGATCCTCTGCATCACTCGGTATGGTAGACGGCAGAGCACAGCCGAAAGTGAGGACACCATTGCCCTTCAACAAGAGCCAACAGTGAATGGCGGTCTGATCGCTCCACTCTGTATAAACCATCAGGTCTTGTGATTATACTCTGGACGTGGCGGCAGGTCAGTTGAGTGTCAGAGTGCGCCGCAGCGCTCGCGGTGCCAATTTATGAACACACGCTTTGTGTCTGAACGCATAAAGACTTGAGTGAGCAATTTCCTCCCTTCCCTGACAGGAGCAATTTCACATCAGCTCTCTGATGTCTTACAACCTCTCTTCTATATTCACACAGACACAGACACAGACACACACACACACACACACACACACACACACACACACACACACACTTACCTCTAGACATGCTAATAGCACAGAATTGGCCCTGCCATCATGCTCATATTAACTTTAAATTAGATCTAAATGACATTGAAATTATTTTCTAAATGACTCGAATCTGACTTCTGCCACGAACCCCTGTCTCCCATGGTAACTGGGGAACAGGGCTTTGACTGCTCATTTACAGTTCACCACCAAAATAAAGAAAAAACACAACATTAAGTGGAGCTGGTGGGCCACCACACAGACTAGACTATATTTTACAGATAGATGGAAAGATAGATTTAACAAATTTTATTTATTTATTTGGGGGACCTGCAGACACCCTGGATGGAAAGAGAGTGAAAGAAAGAAAGAAAGAAAGAAAGAAAGAGAGAAAGAAAGAAAGAAAGAAAGAAAGAAAGAAAGAAAGATGAACAAACAAAAAACTGAGTGTGTATTAGTCTTACAGATGATCCCAGCTGGTCCACACACATGCCTCTCCATGCACTGGTCACACGTCTGCCCAGATGCCCCGACCCTGCAACGGCATTGGCCTGTCACAGGGTCACATGGTCCAGGCCACGCCCCCCACAAGGAACACTTACACTCCTCGCAGCGGCCGCCTGGCATCCGTGGGTTACCGTGGTAACCAGTGGCACACCTGGACAGGGGGATTGTGGGAAGGAGTTAGATAGCTTGCTTCTAGGTTTCCACTGATTTGAATAAGAGATGTCAACAGAGAAGAGAGAAAGTTAGCCTAACCACTAACTTTTCAATCACTTTTTAAAATGTATTTCTGTACGCTGACTTTAAGGTAACTGCTTTTCATTATCACAATTTTTTGTCTCATATTGAGTCTTTTGTGTTATAATTTGTATTTATTTATTTTCAATGTAACCAATTCTCTTTTGAATGTGTTTCTTTTGAATGTTTTTTTTCTCCTTTAACTTTATTTTCATAGGTTTGCTTTCATGTAATTGTTTTTTGATTTTGCCCACTTTTAATCTTAGTAGTGTTTTTTTTTTTTTTTTTTTATTGGACTTTACATTTTTTAAACCAATTTTCTTTTGATCTGATTTCCTTTATTTTGCTGCTGTTTTTGAGATGTATGTTTTTTTTTTTTTTTTAATTTACTGTAATAAAGTCATTCTTCATTCTTTGTTGCAAAAGTACACAAGTCTGGACAACTTATTATGCATAACCACTTCTTTGGCTTCAAGATTATTTGAAGTCTATTGTTTTTCATTAACCACAGGTACTGCTGTGTGTGTGTGTGTGTGTGTGTGTGTGTGTGTGTGTGTGTGTGTGGGGATGGGTGTGTGTGTGTGTACGTGTCTGACCTCTCACAGTATTTGCCCTCATAACCCTCAGGACAGGCAGTGCATCGATAGTCATCAAACCCTTCAGCTACACAGGTTGGACTGAAACTGGACAAAAACACGGGAGAGACTTTTACTGGAACAACTTTAAGACACTAATCAAGTTCATACTTAACACATACACACACACATACATCACATACATGTGATAGAGACCGGAAAAAAAAGTCTGGTGTCTAATGCAAAACTTGCAAAGAAGAAATATTAGAGAGAGAAAAGATAGAGACCGGCTGAGGTATTGGTCCAAAGAGAGAATGACAGAAAGAAAGAATACAACTTGATTCTTTCAACTCATGCATACACACGCACACACACACACACACACACACAAACAATGTAGACAACTGTTCACTCACTCATTCATTCACTCATATTCCGAGCGACTTATCCCAATTAGGGAAGCGGGATTCATATGTTGCTTTTTAACTTTCAAATCAAGTAAAAGAGAAAAACGCAGGGCAAAGGAATAATAAAAGAAGATAGAAAGACATAAAGGAACTTACTTGTTCTCTGGGTTGGTAAGGGGGCAAGCGCAGGGTTTACAGTCGTCATGGAAACCGCGGACCACACCATAGAAACCCGGAGCGCAGCGTTCACATCGGTCACCCTCTGTGTTGTCTTGGCAATTCTACACGTGCACACATACACACACACACACACATACAGTGCTTTGTAATATTTCAGATTTCTTTTGCAACAAACAGACACACAGACAAACTCTGCTGACTCTGTATGTGGCGAGGATACTCCATTGACTTCCATTCATTCTCTAACCTGTAATCTGCACCTGCCAAACTTTAACCCTAAATTTAACTTTAATCCAAGCACAGCTTTAACTCTAACCCCTCTGTATGTGAGTTTTAAATTTCCCATCATATTCCACCCAGCATGCGTTCTCAGCGTGAGTGGTTGAATTTAATTGGTTCAGTCTATGCAGCTGCACCACAGTGACTCATGCTGCTTATCCAAAAGCTTTCATCTTAACGGAAAAAAAAAAAAAAAAAAAAAAAAAAAACAGAAAAAAAAATCAGAAAAAGAAACATAATTTTCAAATTAAATTATAATCAACAGGAGTGAGGCCAAACCTTTAACTGGATTTTACATTGAACGTCGCCTTGGGCACAATGAAAATGAGGTGCCAGTTTGGCTTGAGGAAGACAAAGTTTTATTTTCAGTGATTAGAGAAAATATGAATGGTTTGTAGGCATGAGCCAAACAAAATTAATGCATTCCAGTGCATGTAATTGTCAGATTGTAGCATATTTCACATCTGCGACACAAAGACAGGAGAGTAAATTAGTGCAGCTTAGTTAAGTAATGCTGCATGCAATTCCTTGTTTGTTTACGTCTCAGCTTGAAGATGACTAATTGAAAAGATGTCAGACAGGGTCACTCATCTTTTCCCCTTTGATTACTGAGAAAATTGCCTGGGGGAGGTTTATTTTTTCTTCTCTCTGTCAGTGAGATAATTGTCTTGGCAAGACTCGTTGCTTTACACTCTTTGACATGAGGTGAAGAGTATAAAATAAAGTGCCATGCTGCTAACATTACCCACTGTCAGTTCTCTTTCTTAGTCATGTTTTGATCACTTGGTGTGCTTAGCTGTGATTTCAAGACAATAATCCAAATGTTTGCCAAATCGTGTTTGCAATTCTTGGCGGAAAATTCACACTAGTTAGTTGATATTTCCCTCAAAGTCAGGGGCTGCCTGCCTCTTGGATTTTCCTCTTGGCCTGTTCAAATTGACTTGAACGAATAGATGGAAACAGCTGTCACAAGCCTTTTTGTTAACGTTTACTCATCCAGCGACAGTCAAATGAGCAGTTATCCTCTTTTTCAACACCAACCTGCTTCACATGCATACACCTGCAAACATCAATGCTGTCAGACTCACTACCTGCATTTTCCCATCCGCTAAAACCAGTAACCTCACATCTAGCCTTCCTCATATCTGATGGAAAATGTAATCGTTTATAATGTAAAGAATGGTTTCAGTCAAATCCCAGTCCTAAACAGGTGGCCGTGCTGATGATGGGTTTTGAGACTGTGCACAGCAGCTCATACACGGCCGAGGGGATCGTACACACCATCAAAAAGTTACAGTTAAGCCTCTTGCATTGTGAATAGACCGCTGGAAAAAAAACATACTCACCTTGATTGATTGTATTAGTCATAAACCCAGCAGTCCTCACAAGGGCAGAACGAGGACACACATACACACACATATACTGTATATACACAGCATATCGTCCACTATCTGTCTAACTATCTATCTATCTAACTAGCTACAGAAGAAATAACGGTAACACTTTCTATGAAGGTCTATTGTATAATGCATTATGAGCGCATTCATTAGGCATTATAATGCATTTATAATGCGTTATACAACATGTTATAAATGTTCATAATCATGTATGACAACTTATAACAAGGTTTATAAGTGATTATAAGTGGTGGATATAATGTGTTATAAGCTCATCATTCATAATGTTTTATACCTTCATGGCAAAGTGACAACAGTGTTTTATGGAAGAATCTGAAGTCCTGGGTGGTATACCATGTTATAACTACCAGTTATAAAAATAATATGAACTGCTGTAACACATCATAAGAAATAATAAATGCTCAAATTCTGAAATGGAATAATACCTTATAAACATCAATAATGTGTTAGAGGATGACTTTGTGAGCTTAAAGTAAAGTGTCAGCACTTCTGGAATAATGTCTAATAAACATCAATAATGTGCTATAGGATGACTTTGTGAGCTCTAAGTAAAGTGACAGCATTGTGTAAGGTTATTAGCAATTATATGATACTATAATACTATAATACAATTAATTAATTTATTTTTAGAACTGGTAGTTATAACATGGTATATCACCCAGGACTTCAGATTCTTCCATAAAACACTGTTGTCACTTTGCCATGAAGGTATAAAACATTGTGAATGATGAGCTTATAACACATTATATCCACCACTTATAATCATTTATAAACCTTGTTATAAGTTGTCATACATGATTATGAACATTTATAACATGTTGTATAACGCATTATAAATGCATTATAATGCATTTATAACATGTTTTATAACGCATTATAAATGCATTATAATGCCTTATGAATGCGCTCATAATGCATTATACAATAGACCTTCATAGAAAGTGTTACCGAAATAACTACTCACACACGATGAACAGGCAGATGTTTGTGTTTCAGCTCATTTTCAATTAACTCTGAGATTACTATAGCCATACACACAAACACACACACACAAATTGCCCATACATAAATTGCATTCACACACATAGTGAACAAACAAACTCTCTATACACAAACACAGATGCAGGTACACACACACACACACACACACACACACACACACACACACACACACCCCAACACCCTCTAAGCACACACAAAGGGGCACAACATGTGCATACTGTACACATATAGTAAAACCAACAGTAAATGCTCACACATGTGCACACACACACACACACACACACACACACACACACACACACACACACACACAACTGACACACATACCTAAACACACACTGCACATTCCTTGTACAAACATTACATACACACACACATGACCCCGCACTGTACATACACACACACACATACACAGCTCTCTGCTTTTCATATCCCCGGGGTCCTGTCTTATGTGTTCGCCTTGTTTGTTGAAACGGGAACTTCAATCAGCGCAACAGGAAGTTGCCTCTTAACGAGGTAAGTCATTTCCATTAACTTCCTGTGTTCCTCGTTACCGCTAATTACCACGGAAACAAACTCGTTTAGCATTTTCAATTTAGCCCGCTCGGTTAGAAAAATGCTAATGACACTGTTATGGGGAGCGAGATGGAAATGGGCGAGGGAAAAATGGCTGGGAGGCAGAGAGGGATAGAATTCAAACAGGAGAGAAGAGAGACAGGGAGTATAGTCGAGAGAGAGAGAGAGAGAGAGAGAGGGAAATTTGGATGAATAAACGAGAGGAGAGAGGGTTGAGAGAAGGAACAAGGTGAAGAGAGAAATAAGGAAAAATGGTAGGGAGGAGTGTCCGGGCGATGAAAGGTGACACAAAGGGTCAGAGAATTTACAATAATGGGAAGGAGAAAAGGGAATGGGAGAGAGAAAAGAAGTAGAATGTGGAGATGTGGTGACGAGGGAGGGAAACAAGAGGGAAGGGTGAGAAGGATGGACAGAGGAAGAGGAGATTATGGAAGGCAAGAGACACAAGGGAGGGGAAATGAAAAGTAGAAAAAAAGCAGAGAAAAGACAGGAGTGAGGAATGGAGAAGGGGGTAAAAAACTTGACACAGCACAAAGATGATCTGATGAAGGCTGGGGACACACAATGTGACTTTTTGAATGATTGCGGCCGCCGTGACGGAGTCTGGGCTGCTCTGTGCCGCTCATACCGATGATCCTGAAGTCTACGAGACACAACTTTCCCATTCGAAATCACACATTCTCCTTTGTTTGCACTCACATAAAGGAACAAATAAATAAAAATGAAAACAAGTCATATCACTAACTAGCTCCCTTTTTACCAGACACAACAACAGTTTTATTTAAATTACTGTCACAGTTAGAACTCATAAGGAGAATAATTATCACAACTGGAAAGCGTCTTCAACCAATGGCATTGCTTGATTGAAACTACCTGTGGATTAACTTGTGTTTAAGCAGTTAAGGTGGTGGGGTTTTACCTCACTTTGTTCTAAAAGTGTTTATTTTTGCTGGTCTTGTGCTAAAATCATCTCCCCCCGTCATCACAGGAGAAGGAGAGGTGGCTTTGGGTCAGATCCAAAGGAGAGGAAATTACACAAAATATGAATATGCCTGGGCTCGTTAATTATTGCAAGGCTAATTACAGTGCCTGACATCTCTCTCTCTAATATCCCTCCTCGCTCTCTCTCTCTCTCACACACACACACACACATCTTTTTATCCGTCTCTCACATTCTCCTCCAGAAACTACCTGGCATATGGCGGAATAAGGGTCACCAGCGGCCGAATGACCACCCTACACACACACACACACACACACACACACACACACGCACACACACACACACACATTTACCTGGCATATGGATGTCTCAGGGTCACATGTGGACGAATGCCCACTGCATTGGCACTGAACGCAGCTGCCCATGCCAGCGGCGGTGGGCACTCGAGACGCCGGAGCAGACGCCAGGGCGCTGCCAACACCACGGAGACGGTAGAAACCTGCAGCACACTCCTGCACAGAGAGAGAGAGAGAGAGAGAGAGAGAGAGAGAGAGAGAGAGAGAGACAGAGAGAGAGAGACAGAGAGAGAGACAGAGGTGAGAGGAGCGATAGACAGGTAGAGAGACAGACACATGCTTTAATTTTGTTTTACCAATTTGTTAACATTTGTTCATACAACTTACATGCTGTCCATTTTGGAGACACACACATGCACACGCACACACACACACACACACACACACACACTCGCACATAATTATCCTTAATTGTTATTCCTCTAGGCAACTGTTGACCACTCACACACGCATACACAATTAAGAGTTATTCCCTTCAGTAACTTTTGAACACACATACACACACACACGCACACACTCTCCAGCACCTGTGCATACCGACCCAATGCATACACACACACACACACACACACATACACACACACAAGCAAGGTAACTGTCTCTCCCTCTCTCTCCTGTTCAGTAATAATTAATGGAGTCCATTTAAAGAGCCATCTGTTCCCTCTGCTAGCGCTAAACGCCCGTTTAAAAATACTTTATTAACAACGACGGCGGCTACAAATAGAACCGCCATCTGTCAGCCAAGCCCTCTGCGACCTGAACATTTCAAGTTTAGCTACCGTTTGCTATTTGGCTTCCATTTGGCATTTTTTCAACACTATCTGTAGCTTCTAAATTATGTACACTGCTAATTTTTGGGGCAATATAGATGGCGGCTTCTCAGGCAGCAAAGTGAAACAGAGGGTGAAAAATCTAGTTAAAAGTTTCCCGGCAAATGGTGTATCCCGTGTGATTAAAGCAGTAATACCTAGACAACTGTTAGAGCGCTGGCGCCTGGTGGAGTTCCCCAAAACAGTTGTCTCTGTGTATCATAAGCTCTCTCCACAAAATCCTCATTAAACTAAAGATTTGGTCACCGCTATGTGCTTTTGGTGGCTTAAGAGAAGGAGCCGGCTGCCGCTGAAAGTCAATTGCTTTGACAAAATCACAGCTAAGTGGGGGAGACGCTCTGTGAGGCTTAATCCTGGCATAGTAAAGGGGGGAAAAAAAAGAAAGAAAAGAAAAAAAAACAGCAGCGTCTAAAAAGGCGTTGGTGCAGCTTAACACTCTGTAGTAAATGTAAATTGGAAACTTGCGAGACATTGTTGAAAATGTGGTGCGTGACCTCCGTGTTTGCATTCTCTGTCGTGGACAAAAAGCACTCGTCCCTCTAAGCTCTGAGACATGCAGGGCCGCCTTGAGAGCACGGCGATCAATTATCAGTCATCAGTAAATGGAGAGTTAAAGCAAGTTCCTAATCAAGATGCATAAAGTTAGATTCATAATGTGATCTACTATCTGGATCTCTTTTTTTTCTGGACGAAAATGCTTTGTTTTTATTTATTCATGTCTCACTGTATTCTCACTATGTCCTACTGCTGTAATTGCTTGTATTATCTTCAGTACACTGTATTTGTTCTCCTCTTATCTATACTACTCTCTCTGCTGCAGCAATGATCCAATTTCCCCTTGAGCATCATTAAAATTTTATCTAATCTAATTGCCTACTTCAAAGTTGCACGCAATAACATACTCTAATGGGTTACAGAGACTCTGTGATGTAATCTGATTACTTTTACTTATCTGCTTGTGTAGGATGTTCTTAAAACCTCTAAAACCTCAGCACCTAGCCGTAAAAATCCTGTGTTAATAACTGTATTAAAACCTATATTACCACAACAATGCGAGCAGTTTCAAACGGAGCCACCTGTTGCTAGTATCGCTCCTCTGGAAGAATCCAGTACTGGAAAATAATCTGATTACCTTGATCTAACTTAATTTAACTATGTGATCTGATTATTTATTATTTTGGATATCTTCCCTGAGAAGTAAACACCTTTCAGGTACAATCGCTCACCTGGGAGTGATGGTGTGTTGGTGTGTGTGTGTGTGTGTGTGTGTGTGTGTGTGTGTGTGTGTGTTTATCTGTGTGGTGGTGTATACCTCACAAGAAAGTCCAGAGTATCCAGTAGGACAGTCACATTTCTCAATCTGATGGGCCCTCTCACTCTCTGTGGTCGGTCTGCCTTCCTCGGCCACCGTCAGACTGATCTCTGAAATACTGGTGAGAAAGAGAGTGAGAAAGAGAGAGAGATTTTTCAAGATGGTCACATCTACACTGGACATGAACCTCACATATAAATTAAGATGTTGGATTTTTAAATACTTAATGCTACAAAGCTGAGTGGAGTTTGTGTTTTTATTTTCAATTCTTTGGAATAAAATCAGCAGTAAACTGCCAGCACTTGGGAAACAGCAGTGTTTTATGATAGTGTATTTGGTACTGGAGAGGTGTGTGTATATGATGATGATATGTAGCAGGTAAAAATCACTTTAGTGGGCGAACAACCTTCAGTAGAGCCCATTGCCATGATGACACCTTGAAGTCAAAATATAAGGGAGATTTACCCAGAACTTATGTTTTATACAGCTGTCGAATCTAATTTTCATCAGCAGATACAATTTGACAATTTGACACACACACACACGTGTGTGTGTGTGTGTGTGTGTGTGTGTGTGTGTGTGTGTGTGTGTGTGTGTGTTTTACCGGCTGTGTCTCATCAGGTTTCCATGTGATGCCTTGATCAGTATGTAGTCCACGTAAAACAAAACGTCCATGAAATCCTCACGAGTCATAGACCGCCCGTCTGCATGCTTCCACTCATGCTATACACACACACACACACACATGTACACACACGCAAACACACACAAACATATTTTTATTTCATAGGATTTTTCTTTTATTTTATATGATTGCATAAAAACTGTATAGTGGTTTTCTATGACCCAACATTTCATAGCTTAAAATAAATAAGCACAGATGATCATGTCGAGTAAAATAAAATATTTTTTAGGCTTCCCAGTTACATACATGTAAGAACAACGTAACATAACAAAGGCATGTCACACAAGTCGTTTTTAGATCTTACCTCTGTCATGTCGATCTCGTGGCGGGTGAGCTGACCAATCTGGAGCCCCGTTGTGTGACGTGTCATCACCAGGTCCCTGTTAGGCCCGCCCCGGATGATGACCTGAGGCTCGTAGGAGGAGGGACCAGTTTCATCTCTGGCCTCGTAGTAAACGGCATACTTCAACTGTCCACCGTACGCTGTGATCTAGAGAGAGAGAGAAAGAGAGTCAGGGAGAGAGAGCGTTAGTCTTTCTTGCTTCATAGGTCTGTGGGACTTACGGTGCTTTTCCATTACATAGTATAGGCTTGACTCATTTCAGCTCTACTTGCTTTACTTTTCAGGATTTAATTTTCTATTGCAGATAGCACCTCCTCACAGTGCAGCCCCACTGGTCTCTTGTGGGCGTGTTGACTAGTTTTTCCTCCCTTCCCTACCAGAGCCCAACACAAGTATGTTATTTAAAAGAAAGAAAAAAAAAACTTGAAATGAGTGCTTCACATGAACAACATTAGTGTAACCTAGAAATTCACTGAAAAAATACATGTATAGATTATCAAATATGTGACAAGTTTTGATAGTCTCACTTTTTGAATTTCCTGGTTGTAAGCAGTGACCTGCAGCACTTCGCTGTTTAATTTCTCCCTGACAATCTGCAGCATTGCACGTCACTTTTTAGTATCTGCTCAGTTTGCTTGGAACCTCAATGGAGGTGCTTCCAAAAATAGGATCTGGTACCAGATATAATCCCAAACTTTGGCCGAACAGAAAACCAAAAAAATGAGCAGGACTGGTACCATGTAATGGAAAAGGGCTAGACAGACAGCCAAATGTAAGACTTTTCAAGAGGTTTTTAAAATCTACCTAGAATTGAATGTGGATGCAATGTAAACACAAAAACTTCACAAAGTGAGGTTTCTCACCATAGAGCCTCTGAACTGCTCAGGTAATCTCCAGTAGTAGGGTTCGTTCAGAGCCGCAGTGACCAGCTCAGCGTGGGCCAGGATCTCAGGGTGCTGGAAGCTCACCCCTCTCCTCGTCTCAGCGGTGTTGGACTTATCCACCAGGGGGAGCACCGTCTGCTCTGGCTTCAAGGTCAGCTGGGAAATGCAAGAACAAGAATAATTTGATACTTGCTTGATCCCTGTGGACTGATCCACAAAGGTCACCAACCCCAACAGCATTCCTGGGGCTGGTACAGATGATAAAAATGTCAGAAAGGCCAAACCCATGTAACCACCACACTCTGATTATGTTGATGTGATGACTTTGATGACTGTAATTGCAGTAACACATGTGGAGTACACTGATTTTAGCACCATTAATAGAGACCATTCAGAAAAGCATTCAGTGTACAATGTAAGAATCACCTCTAGCCCCACATACACACACATGCAGACTATACACACACCCCACTGGACTATGTACACACCCCAATGAACTCATATATCGTACATATATTGGGACTCTTAAGCATACGATTCTGATCGGGAGTCACATGATCATAAGCTGTTATGGACAATGAAATGCTTATGAATTTATTAGATGAAGATTACTGTTTAATTTTGACCCACTTTGAATATGGATTTGTAATTGTGCTGCTTTAGCATCTACAATTAGGGGCCGGTATGTTGAGGCCAAAATTATTTATGGTTAATTTATAAGTCATCTATTTATAACTTTATTTGAAAACAGGTGTTTCTTTGTCTGATCGTTTAGTTAATTGGTTGTTTATTGTTTGTCTCAGCGGCTGTCTGCATTGATTGGAGAGGTGAGTTAAGAGGTGATTTATGACACCTGGGTAGAGATGCAGACACAGTTGAGAGTGGGAAGCGGGACAGTTTTTTGACTGCAGAGGACAGACGCAGAACGTTTTTGTTTTTTTTTATTATTGCTTTCTTTTGTTAATCCGCTGAAGTGACGTTTTTTGTTATTATTTAATAAATGGCGATAATGCCAAAGCGACGCTGGATTCGCGTCTGTCTTTTGTTTTGATTGCGAGGCTTTGAAAGTCTGGAAAAGAAGCCGCAACAGCTTTCTTAGATGTGATGTTTTTTTGTTTTTTTTTTTTAAGTGAATTTAAGTGTGAATATTGGAGAGTATGATCAAGATTGGCACATGTCACTTCCACAGCCATAATAACCGTGTGTCACATAGAAATCTGATTATTAGGGAAATTGTCAGTTTGTTGTCTTTATCAGGATTACTGGTATGAGTTGCAGAGTATTGCACATATAAAGATAAACGCTGTCTTATTTGTTGACGGCACAACCCTGCTGAGTTTTCTCTGGTCTAGGCCACCCAAAAATAACATTAATGATCCTGGTATTCATAAATATCAGCAAAGATATAATCAAAACCCATTTAATTGAGTTTTCTAGTTCCATTCACGACAAAACAGGGCAGAGAATGTGTATGAACAGTATCTTCATATTAGACTGATTTCATACTTCCATGCGATTCATTTTTCCAGTGGATCAACTCTGTTACTGGAGTCACACTGTTTACACTTCCCCAACAATAGTGCCGCAAGCATTTATTTTTCTGTCAAAATTTGACAGTCTTTTCACATCACAACGATCAAAGTGATGACCAAAGTGTCCTTGTGTGACATACATGTACCGTATCACTTTAATGTCGTGAATGAAAAGATCAATGCATTGTGACAACAAAACGCCTGTCCCCCACAGTGAGGCTTTGCTATGTTGGGTGCCATATGGTGGATTGGCAGCAGGGAGGGAATGATCAGTCGGGGCAAGTATCTGGATGTGTTTCAGCAGCGTTTTCACAGTGGAGCAGGAAGTGACTCTCTTATGTCCACTTCTCCTGTTTGGAGATGAGAGCATGGTCGATGTTCTCTGGTTGGCCAAACCATGCATTTTTTTTTTTGTTCCCATTTGCTATCCTGGATGGACGCATGGATGGTGTTCTCTCTGTAAATCATCATGACATTTCAATCATGTTGTCATTTGGTTTCCTTTTGCCAATAATAGGTTAACTCAGAATACCTTTCATTTAGTTTCAGCATTGCTCTTTGGTGTTTATTTTGATGCAACTTTTCAAGGTCAGCTGATTTGAGTACTCTCCTGTCTCTCCTAGCCCTAATTTTTTTTTTCTCCATATTCCATCGGTTTCCATTTGTGAATATAAATTGCGACTGGTAGTCTCTTTCTCTCTCTGCCTTCCTGTTTCTCTCGGTGTCAGTTCCTCCATATTACTGCGATTTTTATATATGTGAATAATATCAGAGTTATTATTGACAGTTTCTCGTCGTTTCTCTCATTTTCTCTGGCTCCCGCCATGTGCTGATATTTCAATATTGTCTGAATAAAATAAGGGTTTGTTATTGACTGTGGGCCATGGATGAGTGGACAGATTTAAAAATAGATTCATCTGCTACAGTCGGGATCTTTCTCTTTTTCTCTCGCTCTCGTTCCCTCTCTCTCTGTATATTCCTGTGATGCTATGTGAATATTGTGTGAATAATATCAGACATATTATGGAGCAGTGCTCCGTGGTTGAGTGGATGGACTGAAATCCACTTATTTACTTTGGTTTGGATGCACTGGCCATACTGGCTGGATGATAGAGAGCCAGTCACACATTAAATAGAGATAATGGCTAATTCTCTTCCTCTCCTCTCTTTTTTTTTTGTCTCAATCCATCTGCATCTGTCAGTGTTTCAATTCAACTTTTCATCTTAATTCACTTCCAAATGTTTATGTGGCCTTTAGCTTTTTAACAGCTGAAGTAACATCTAACCCTCTACTTAAAAAAGTTAATCAAACTTTTTTTTTTTTATCTGTGTCTTCTTCAGCAAGGTATATCCAAAGATCTGCATATATACACTTGAAAAGTAGTTGACCAGGTATAGGGTTTCACCAATAGACCAAGATTGGAAGCTGGCAGTTTTGTAGCTCACATTTGTGTTTTCCTTAACAAGAATAAGTAGAATTGATTAAAGCATTTATTGTTACTGTTGTTGTTTTTGCCTTTCTAAGTAAATTTGACCAACGTGCAAATATGCTTGAGTAAATTTAGAGTTTAGGGGCATTATTTTGATTTTAAGTGCTACAGTAACATCTACTGAGCCTCTAATTCTCCCCAAACATTCCCCTTCTTTCCCTACTGGATAACTTGGCAATTAATCGTCTAGTTAGAAAACAGTAAACAATTTTTTTCGTGTCATTTTAAATGTTTTCTCCTTTATTTTCCCCATTTCCTTTTTTCTTTATTTTCCTTCTCTGACTTGTAAAGTTTTTTATCCCGTTTAGGTTAGTGCAGATCTGACTTTAGAACAGTATTTAACAGCCAATATTTATTCGGTCTTGTGTAACTCTGTGCTTTGTACTATCTCTGCCACCAACTCTGCCACAGTTGGGGGTTCGATTCCCACTGGGTTCTCTCTCCAATCACACAAATACACACACACACACACACACACACACACACACACACACAGACACAGAGTTTTCTCATCACATGTAAATACCCACTTAAACAATGTGTGTAAGTGTGTGTCCCTCTCTGCTCGCCTCGATGTAATCCCATGTATGCTGTGCACTGTGTGTGTGTGTGTCTGTGTATGTGGTATGGTTGTATAGTGCATGTGTATGTCTAGATATGTATGTGTGTGTGTGTGTGTGTGTGTTGGAGCGCGTGTGTATGTCCCAATCCACTCAGTGTAATCTCACGATTCAGTGGTTCAGAGAAAATCTCCCTCTTTCCAATAAACTCTGCGTTTTTCTTGCATTTTCTCTCTCAGTCCCGCTCTCTATCCTGCTCTCCCTTGCTCTGCCTCTCTCTCTCCCTCTCTCTCTCTGTTTGTCTGTCTCCCTCGTCCCATCTTTCTCTCTCCCTGCCCTTGTGTCTATTTTCTCTCTGTCTTCTCCTTTCTCCGTCTCTCTCTGTCAACAGTAAATGAAGTGAACGCTTGTCGTTTCTATGAAGCCTCTCACTATTCTTCATCCAAAAACTCCACGGTTACCATGGAGACGCCAGTTTACTGCCGATGGCAACTGTTTCCAAGAGGAAGCCCCGTTATTAAAAACAGCCTGCCACTCAACAACTGATTGTTAACTTGTTGACTGACTGGCTGGAAAATGTTGTGCCATGGTTCCAACTAGTTTTCGACTAACTGGTTTTCACATACTGACTCACTAGGTGTTTTTTGGCAGGGGTGCAAAGTCCCCCTGTTCTAGCACCGGAGGGTTGCCTCAAATTATTGCTTTTTAACCAACTCATAACCACAGTGAAACCACTGCCACTGACTCCTGGGGATTCCCTCTGAGTTTACGCAGTCATCACATAACAGCAATCAAGCTGGTGTGGCTACTATATCTGTTTGACATTTGTTTGCATTCTGTCGGCTTATATAGGGATGGTAAAAAGGAAAGAGTGGGTTTTCTCATTTAGTATTATTCTTGAATATGATTTACATCATCCACCGAAATCTGAGAGCTAAAAATCAATGACTATAATAAAATCCAGCAGTGCTGGGTGGGCGGCTATGGTCTCGATCCACGTAAGACCAACTAACTTCCCAAGAGAAAATATCTCATGTGTTGGAACTGAAATAGCTAAAGGTCTTAATGTTTTCTTAGCTAACACTACTGTAGAGCTAACTAGCTAAGAATGTCCACTTTGGAGACTTGTAGTGGTAGAGTCAATATGTCTGACAACATCACTAGCTAAAGCTCCATATCAGATTGACACACTTTGCTAGCCATCACCTCTTCTGATGTAACATTACATTAGCGAAAATAATCCTTGATAAAATGGTGGGTTTATATCCAGAAACAGCACAAACAAGCTCACAGTTAATGTCACTCTAACATTTATTGGGGCTAACAGAAGATAAGAGGCACTGCTGAAGAGTCAGAACAGGAGGAAAATAAACTGAGGCTGTGATCTGACTGGATCGCCCCACTCTTACATGTAAAAGTAACTTAATCCCCAGCAAAACCTCTCATTTGATTCAGGAATAATCAACTGATAACATGAAGGGCTTCAGAGTTTCATGATGATTTTACACCTAATGATGAAATAAAAAACACTCTAAGAAATTCCATATAGTAGTTTCCTATCCCTTTAACCTTTTTCTGCCTCAGCCAAAAACTAAGTTTCATAGACTTTTTAAGACAAACCGGTACTGTTAGGTTGTAGGCAAACAAGCTTTAGCTGTCATCTGCTGCCATGTAAGAGGCTGTTTTATGAACCGCTGATGTTCAAACTTACAGATACAAACCAGTCATTTCTGAATTCATTGATTTCAATCTAACAGACTGGACAGGAGTAACAAAATTTAAGAGATATGTCTACTCACCCACATCCTGATGAGTCCTTGAGCTTCTGTGCAGGACTGCGTTAGTCCGTAACAATAACACCTACTGCAGCCCTGTGGGTTTCGTACTGACAACCCAAAGGTGCCTGGCTTACAACGGTCACAGCTGTCTCCCTCCACATTGGCCTAAAAGAAGATATGAAGAAAACAGACACTCAGTTGATCTTTTGTGATTCTTGAGTTATGGTTTAGATTATCTGTATACACAGTGATGACAGAAATCCCGATATACAACAATAGTTGTGACCCGGACTCCAACCCATGACATTAGGAGGACATCGGATGCACCTTAACCCACTGAGACATCAGGACGCTCCATATGGAGAGTTTTGACAGCATGGGACCTCGTGCTAGAAACTAAAGATGATCTGGTTTAATGCTGAAGACATCACAGTGCAGTGCTGCAGGCTGCTTCTGACATGGAGGCACAATGACACTTTGTTCCACTATGAACAATGCAAAGCCATGCTGTCTGCATGCTTCGTTTAAATTAGGGCCGTATGGATGTCACTTTTCCACTAATGCCATCTGTACACTACTGTCAATGTTACCTGACCAGTGTCAAGCGCCAATCTGACCCTTTAGTTTACCTGAACTATACAGAATTGATAATAATGTGATTAATAAATTCATTCATAGGAGAGGGAATTTACTTTGTTAACCACAGAGCAGCAGCTGGTAGGGATTCCTTTTTTTCCACTTACAGACCAAAGTGCTCCAGACAAGAGTCTCTCTAAATTCAAGCCCACTCAGCAACTCCAAAGGTCAGTCTGACATCAGCGTAGTCATTAAACACAAATCAATGAGATTTAATTCCCCCCAACCCCCATATAATGTAATTTAATGCATGTAATGTAAATGCAAATAATCTAAAAAAAAAAAAAAAAGTTAATGCAGTTAACTATGCCAGTATAATTAAATCCAAAAATGCAATATTCTCTTATAACAATAACTTAATTGAAAATTTGCCAGCACTATATATAACTTTTCTTGTTTTTAATTAGCCATTACATTTCTAACATTTGACATTTCATTTTTTGAGATACCTAACATTGTACTGACCTAACAGGATAACAACTATGATTGACAATGATGTTTTCTTGGCATAAATAATGGTCAAGTAACTCTGTTATTAGATATTTATACAGAAAAAATACATAAAAAAGCATTGCCTCCTTTTTTGCATAGACTCCTATATTTAATGGATATTACATTTTGACTGCAAGTCCTCAATCAAATTGTTTACTTGCATTGTGGTGTTCAAACTTGAACTGAATCAAGCTGAATTGTTCCAAATAAGAGAGATCTTATCAAATCGCAAACTAGTGATTTGTGAAACAAAGTGAATCTCTGTTAAGGTACGTCCCTATTTACTGATATTTTTTTCAGTCA
>NC_044003.1:16504486-16526986 GCF_902150065.1 Myripristis murdjan
TCTCTAAACGGTGGCATGTCAACAGGATCCTTGTTGCAGTTGTCATACTACAAAAGAAGCAGCAGCCACCATTTCCTCTAGCGTGAATAATGCTACATAATGAGGTAAATATAAGCCTTTTGGACTGGCAGTGCAATAATTTGGCTAAAAGACTTGGATTATGCTGAATGAGCTGTTTGGAGAATGGACATTTTATTCCCTTTTTGTCAGTCTAAAGCACCACACCTCTTCCCCCCCACTTTGTTTGGGAGAAATCTGCAGTAGCTACCTTGCTGTGTATTTGATGGTTGTGTGAACTTCAGTGGAGTTTTTGACTGAGGTAGCTGTGATGAAGGTCACCCACATGTTGCAACTTGTCAGGGAGCCACAGAAAAGTAAAAAAAAAAAAAAAAAAAAAAAATTGTTTCAAACTTCTGCACAGAAAAGATGAACACCTTGGCATCCCTTTTCTGAAATATTCAAGGTCAGTTGGCAGATTTCGGTCAGAGTCTCTACTTTGAGTTGAGACCAGTTTTGAGGAGGTAAACAACCCAGTGAGCTGATGTGTGACCAGCACTGAAAAACACAGTGGGTCACATGACAATGAGGACATAGAGGAGCACATAGAGGAGTGGCAGCAATAAAACTCTGAGAAAAAAATAAATAAAATACAGCGGGTGCTCTGAATGACAAGTTCAAGTCCCATGTGAGGATCCTTCATCCAACTCTGCTCTAGTCCTTATATTTGAGCTTCTTTTGGGCATAAACAAGAATAATAGACCCTAAATGACCACGGTCGAATCCAACCAGGACTTTTTCTCCAGTTTCCCTGTTTTTACAAACAACGGTTTTAATAGCAGCAGCAATATTAGTACGATTAGATTAGATTAGATCATTGTGTTTACCTGAGGAAAGTCTCTGTATCCCAGCTGACATTCATTGCACTTCTCTCCTCTGAAGGCGTCCCGACAGAAGCAGCAGCCTGTGTTGACGTTACACTGCTGGGTCACAGAGCCTACCACACTGCAGCCACACTCCTACTCATACAAACACACACACACACACACACACACACACACACACACACAAACACATACATATTTAATCACAGGGCATAATAAAAGTAGAAGCGTTTGTCTCGGTGACTCAGCTCACCAGTAGTAGCACAGTGGAATACTGTCACATCGGTGTGTGTTTTGAGCAGGTGAATTTGGATGTCTGGGCCTCAGATAAATGAGTGTGTCCTGGACTTTTCAAACCAAGGAGAGGTATTTAATAAGCTGTCACTGTGTCCTCTTTCAAAGGTAGACACATTATTATAGTTTAGGAGATTCATAATTCATAAAAAAGTGGTCTGAAGAAAGAACATCTTGCACTACTCTTTTTTTCTTTTGTCAGTTTGATTTGTCATTCTTTTTTTTTTCTTTTTTTTTTACATTTCACTTTCATTTCCCATCTCCCGTACCAATCAGATCAATGAAACTATTCAGCTGTTTTGGCGAGAGTGATTCTAGTTGTTCCACTCTTTTTTTCAGTGAATGAATTAATGTGTCATTTTCCACTTCACACATCTTGTGGGACGACTATCCAAGTCAGTTCATGAAGGGAAAAACGGTATATACGGCTAAAGACACAGGGCAGTTTTCTTTACAAATTACCTCACTGGGAAGTATTAATCTCATCATTAAATTTGTCATTACTGAATGACAAATTTTCCGTTCTACTTGATAATACACTACCTGGTTATGTTCTGTGCTTTTTTCTTTACTCTCGAGGTTCTCTAGAGGACACTGTTATATTTTGGCCTTCTCTAATCTATTCTGTTCTGCTCTGTTGCACTGGATATTTTGTCTGTTCTGCTCTGTTCTGTTCTGTTTTACTTTCTTTTGTTCTGCTCTACTTTGTTCTTTTTCTTTTCTGTTCTATTTTATTGTTCCTGTTCTGTGCTGATATACTCCTCAAGATCAATCTATTGTCGAACTGGAGCTCACTTTCATGTTTGTGCCTCTAACTGCTAATAGTTTACCACTATTGTTGGCTTCTAATAGGTTCCAGTTATTGCTGCCTCAGGGCCCCTTGGTGAGGAAGTTTTAGTACAAAAGTAATACTTTTCAAACACTCTGAACAAACTCTCATCACTGGAAATGAGAACAAGAGTGACAGAGACTTGGGGATAGAAGGAAGCAGAAAAAAGTGCAATAAAGAGGAGAAAAGGCCATGTAAACAAGGGTGATAGTGCACAATGGAATGAAAAAAGAGGACCAGACAGAGAAGGATACAAATTAATAGATACAACACATTACATGGTACTCAGTCTGAAATAGCAGATGAAGGAAAGTGGTGATAAAGAGGAGATCTGGACAAGAGAGGGATGAAAGAGAACGGGAGGGCAGGAAAGGGAGAGAAGAGAACAGAAGAATGGATTCAAAAAGGAGAGAGCAATGGAAAGTGAAGACAAGGAAATTAAAAAGAAAAGCAATAGAGAAGAAAGACAAACAAAGTGAAGAGCATAGAGTAGCGATGAGACAGCGGGCTTATAATAACATTGTTTGAACTGAAAGATTACATGGGCCTTTGCTGGGTTGGGAGGAAAAATCTACACAAAACATGATATTAAAAAAAATGTGCAAGTTGTTTTTTTTTTTTAACCACCAGAGATGATTTTCCCCAATTCATAGGAAGTGAAGACTCACCTGAAATGATTCAAAAATTACTTTAATAACTTTTAAGCTATTAATGTAGAGAATTAACAAAAAAAAAAAAAAAAAAAAAAACATTAAAGGGTAAAGTAATAAAGAGTAATAAAACATTTATTACTCACAGGTGTGTGCTTTGAATAATACAAGTAACACACTATTTCTCACAATAGTGTAGGCTAAAGCAATGGTTTTCAAAGTTGGGTCCGGGGACCCCCAGGAGGTCCTTGACGTGCATCCTGGTAGGGCTTCAGCGAAATGAGGAATAATTTAATCTTACTATTACTACTATTATCTACTTCACATAAAATGTTATGATACCAAAAGAAAAAAAAAATGCATGCGTGATTATTTCAACATCAGTCCCATCTACTTATTAGTGTTCAAGTATGGCATCTATCACAAGTGACGATATGTTTTCATGTCAGGGCCTTCAAGATAAATCACTTGAAATGGACGTCCGTGACATAATGAAAGTCAACTTAGGACCCCAGGGCAGTTTTTTGCCTTTTAATGTGTGTACAGTTGTGGCATTCTGCAGTACCTTGCATCCTGTCATGATGTCGTGGCCCCAGTGGTTGGGAGCACAGCGGTCGCACCTCTCACCAACAGTGTTGGGGGGACAGACGCACTGGCCTGTGTTAGCATCACAGTTATTCCCCACATGGCTGCATTCACAAGCTGGAGGAGAAGAGAGAGCGGTGAGAAGGTGAGAGGATGAAAGCAAAGAGGAGAGGAGATAAAAGAGGACAAGTGCAAAGAAATAGGATGATCGGTAATAATATGTCTCATCCAACCCACACAGAGTGATAAAGGTTTAATGCTCCCCTTCAGTGATCTCACCAACCATTTAAAGGTTTCCAAACAAACCCCACTTACAAATCACTGGTTTACAAAAATAGCACTTAGCTGATTTTTGGCAATTTAAACCAACACGGCTGTCCAACACCTTTACAGCGGAGACAGGGTATGGTCTGTTTCTATGGGTACATTTTTCCTAATGATGTGGCTGTGCTCTCAAACAGCGAGATGCTAGTTAGTTTAACAACAATTGCGCCTGCCTGTTTTGAACACATGGGATGGAAAACAGGACATCAGCTTGTCTCATCTTTTGTGGCCCACTACACAAGGACACCTTAAGGACACATTTTATTAACGCTGTGTGAACCGGCCCCTCTAGGAGTGGCTTTAATTCATCAAATTGAAATTGTAAAATTGAGAAACACTCTCTTTATCTTTATGCTATTATTTGACACATACCGTGAAAGCAAAATATAAAAGAGGAAGGGCTGTTTATTAACTCTAAGGTGAACATTCAACTGCTTACTTAATTACATGGTCTAATCCACCTTTGTAAATCTTGCATCAATACATTTAAATGAAGCAGGTCCCATTTGATAGGAATTTGAAAGGATAATTTATTTAGTCACTGCAAAATGGTTGAGAGTAAATAAATGAATGGCTTAAGTTGGTTACGGTAAGACACAGTCAAATCCCCCACAGACTTCAACACCCATAATCCCCCAGTGTTACCCAAATTCAATCAATTTATTCGGTGCCAATTAACAGACTTACTCACTCACTACCATTCGCCTGCAAGCCATCTTCCGACAGTCACAGAAGGCTCTGTGTGTTTCTCACTATGTGTGTTTGTTAAATTTAATTTTTAATGCCTGTGAAATGGCGGTTCGTTTACAAAAACTCTTTGGTAATCAAATGCACGCTTTATTTGAAGGTAATGAAATTTGTCTTTGCCTTGACTCTGAGAAACTATACATACACATCTATGCTCTTGAGACAACTCATATTTATCCTGACCTACAACTGGAACAGTGGACATTTGCAGGTGTATTATTACTGCAACCTGATCATGGCACCATGGTAGGTGAATCAAAGCATATAATTCCCAGTTGTACGTTTTATTTCAGCAATGTTTCCTCCTTTTCTGGCTGGCTGAACCCTGTTCTTCTTGGTTGTCAATAGCTGTTGGCATCAATAATATACTGCACCAGGAGATATGTGGGGAAAGCTATTCATATTCAGACTTGTGATGCGTGGATGCTTAATCCTCATTTTGGGCAGCACAACTAAATGTTGAAACCACAAGTTTGCACCACCTGCTGCATGAGATGCCAAGTTTTTAGTGCATAGGATTTACAATAAGTCTCTTTAATTCCTTTAAAAAAATCATTTGTCTTTAATTTCAAGAAACCAGCCTCAAATGTAAGCTTAAAAAAGGGAATACAGGGTTTTCAGATTACATAACAACACCCTCTGGCAGCTAGAGTGGAGGTCTTCAGCTTGCAGCAAGAACTGACAAAAACTGATTTTTTGTTTCTAAATGTAAAAGCTAGACAACAGGGTTCATTAGACAAGGGAAATTTCTGTGCTGACTGACTGATTGGGAAGTCATCATTTCATCACTGATATATCTGACTGATTGGTATTTAGATGTCAGTTTGTTAGTTAGAATTTCATAGTATCTGGTTGGCACATCTGAACACTCAATAAATCAAATAAAAATTGTGCCCCTTTGCTATGTGCATGTATTGCATTTGCTACACTGATCTTAAAGGCAGGCAGCTCACCATTCATAAAAATGTCCACATAGATCATTACTGTCCTCCAGTATAGCTGCTTCTTTCCTGATCAGGGATATGGATAACACAAGCCTCCAAATATGACAATGTCACCTCCTTCACCTGCTCAGACAGCTCATACAACCACTTTGGTCTTTTTATACAAATTGCAAGTGGGGCTGTTAGACTCTGCCGTGGTCACACTAGAAATAGGAAGAGCAAGATTCGGTAACACTTTCTATGAAGGTCTATTGTATAATGCATTATGAGCGCATTCATAAGGCATTATAATGCATTTATAATGCGTTATAAAACATGTTATAAATGTTCATAATCGTGTATGACAACTTATAACAAGGTTTATAAATGATTATAAGTGGTGGATATAATGTGTTATAAGCTCATCATTCATAATGTTTTATACCTTCATGGCAAAGTGACAACAGTGTTTTATGGAAGAATCTGAAGTCCTGGGTGGTATACCATGTTATAACTACCAGTTATAAAAATAATATGAACTGCTGTAACACATCATAAGAAATAATAAATGCTCAAATTCTGAAATGGAATAATACCTTAGTATCATATAATTGCTAATAACCTTACACAATGCTGTCACTTTACTTAGAGCTCACAAAGTCATCCTATAGCACATTATTGATGTTTATTAGACATTATTCCAGAAGTGCTGACACTTTACTTTAAGCTCACAAAGTCATTATTGATGTTTATAAGGTATTATAAGGGTTAGTATTATAAGGTATTATTCCATTATTCCATTTCAGAATTTGAAATGGAATAATGATGATGGAATGAACTAACCCTAACACTGTTGTCACTTTGCCATGAAGGTATAAAACATTATGAATGATGAGCTTATAACACATTATATCCACCACTTATAATCATTTATAAACCTTTTTATAAGTTGTCATACACGATTATGAATATTTATAACATGTTTTATAACGCATTATAAATGCATTATAATGCCTTATGAATGCGCTCATAATGCATTATACAATAGACCTTCATAGAAAGTGTTACCCAAGATTCTTTTGCATGCCTGCACGACATAGGTAGTACCAGATACTGCCCCCCCAACTCCCTCCTAAGTGGGTTGAAGCACAGTGAAAGGGTTGTGTTTTGGTGTTGTTTGGTGTTGCAATCAGCGTGGATAGCGATACATTTGAAAATGGGTACACAGAAGAGAGCTTTTTTGTCTTTGGGGTTTAGAATCTGCACAGAAGTGTCACAGAGAACTGATGGGACAAAACGATGGCCTCCTCCATGCTTGATACTCAAACACAGGCAGTCTGGCACTGTGCCTGCACTGTGTGCCCCTCAGAGGCCAACATGGCACTACTGGAGCTCGGAGCCACAAATTTAAGGGCTAAAGTTCACCAAATCTGGACTCAAGGAGAAGCTGTTATGTTAATTAATTTTGCCGCCTGCTGTGAACTCTCCTGATTCCATGATTGCAGCAATTTCATTGAAATATTGCTGTCATTTTACCAAGTGACCACTTAGTCCGTACAATGACAGCCAAGTTGATTTGATCTGGGGTCTAAATGGACAACAAGATGGCAACATAAGAGAAATCTGAGATGACTGAAAAATAAATATACAATTAATCCACAGATACAACCAAATATGGTGCAGGTATATAGATAGACATGAAAGATTTTTGTCTATGGATTTCACACCATCGGATCTTAATCAGACCTTCATTTATCTGGATGCTGCTGATTATCACAGCTACGCCTTATCTACTGTCAGTATAATTATTTGTATTGAATGATTATTTGTAAGAAATCAGTTTAAAACACAAGAATACTGACGCCAGAGTTGAGGTTATGGACAGATTCAGCAAGTAGGTGTGTCTTCAAATCAAGCAAAACTAAACAGAATCAAATAAACAAAGGCGGAATTCACTGGGATTTTAATACCTGTTAAGCAACAAAATTGGTTTATTCATTTTCACAACTCATATTAGACTCACACCTCATATTTTACAGAAGACTATTCTCCTTTTCTTTCTTTTCCTCAAAATCCTGTTATGTTCACTTGACTTCCCTCACCTCCAGGGAGTGCAAGAGCAGCTTGTTGCAAATCAGATTCTTGTATAACTTGAACACTTAATAAGATAAAAAATAATAATAATAATAAAGAAATAAATAAAGATTATTATGAAGATAACCTTGTGATGTGAACAATGCTGTGTGGAGCTTTGTATTCAGCCCCCACTGTATTGTTGTAACTTAATTTTGAATGGGCCCCGCTGAGAGGTGGAGGACTTTCAGTAAAGCTGTGGGACTTGAGTGGGTGGGTGGGGTCACTGGGGTAAGACTCATGTAATAATTATTATAATAAACTGTAATTACTGAAAAAAAAGTCAATAGTGTAATTACAATTTTCAGAAATTAACTAAATGTGCAGGATCATACTTTAGGTCACCGATAAATATGTTTTATCTCCCTCATACTGTCACACAGTGGAAGCAAAGACAGGCACACACACACACACACACACACACACACACACACACACACACATGCAAACACACATGCTGTGACCCCCCTTTGTTTTCTGCCATGCACGCTGATTGTAACAAGCCTGTTGTTTAAAAAGAGCTTGGCCTTACTACAAATTGGCTAAAAATGTATTGAATTGGTTAAAAATGCTTTCCAGTTCAAACACTGTAAATATTAAAATCACCAGCTCTTTTGCTTGTTCACCAGCCAGGATACATAAGAAATGGTTCCGCTCCATAATTTAATGGTTTAAGTTCATTATTATTCTGTGTGTTTCACTTCAAAGAGGCTGGTATCACTCAGCAGTTCATTTTTCCTGGCAACATTTCAGTGTCCACTGGAATTTGTCTCACAGTTTTGGCCTTCTTTCTCTCCATCTTTTCTTTATTTGTTTCTTTCTTCATGTTTGCATGCTGTGTGTGTGTGTGTGTGTGTGTGTGTGTGTGTGTGTGTGTGTGTGTGTGTGGGTGTGGGTGTGTGTGTGTGTGTGTGTGTGTGTGTGTGTGTGTGTGTGTGTGTGAACACTGCCACTGAAAGCCGTAGCTGACAGCCTTTTGTTGATGTTTCATAACCTTGGAAGCAATGGCTAAACCATTTATAATAGACTGTGTACTGTCAAAAACACACCGCCATTAGTGGCAATGGCAAAATCAACCACTTCTTTATTATGAAAGCTAACATTTTAGAGATATGAAATATGAAGTTTCTGCAGAAAACGAAAGTTCTTTGTTGTGAAGCTGTAGGCTCAAATGGTGTTGTTGCGTCCATGTAAAAGTGGAACAAAAGAAATGCCTGTGTTGACAAAATATTTTTTAAATGTTCAGCAGGACTCAAATGTTAACTAAAGCCAGCGGCTAAAACTAATAATTTTCTCTCTTCTAAATGAGCATTTTAATTTTTTCCTGCTTCAAGGTAAAAAAAAAAAAAAAAAAAAGTAAGCTTTGCAGTAATTATGAAGAGGATAAATACTCTTCCAAATGACACCCATGCATTTTGGAAATTACAAAATAAATTTTTAAATAGGCTTGATGGAAACGAGGGTCATGTACTGTAACTTCCCCTGTACGTAGAGAATTTATGTAAACTTGTAAAATGAAAAAGAAAAGCACTGCAGAAACACCAGAGTAATGAAGTTGCTGTAGGCAGCATATTGAGATTGTAGCTGTTGCTTGTATGTAAGTCACACTGTACCTGCAGCACCAACCCACATGCTTTCATTTGACTGCTGTTTCCAGTGGATGGTGCTCTATTTTCTGCTCTATGGAAGTCAGGGTGAGGCCACTTAAAGGTGGAGTCAGAGATTCTCAAGAGAAAGATTGCTGATATTTGAAATGAACAGCCAGATCTACTGTCCCTCTCACAAGCTTACCTACCTTCATTCAGTGCAGACACAAAATGGCGGGTCGTGTCTAGATGGTAACCCTAGATTGAGGAAACTCTCACACACTCTTGCACATGTGCACTTGATTCAACACAGTAGTGCTTTACTCTGCCCTGACTGTAACCTTAACCTTAACCTTAACCCTAACTGCACTCACAAGAGCTTGAACGCAGATTTGCAAGACTTTCAGAAATTTTGGATTGCCATTGCTGAATGTGCTGATCTCAAATATCAGTGATCTTTTACAGAATCATTGATTCCACCTTTAACAGTTAAGAAGGGCTGCATGTTCAGACTTGATAACAGGCAAAGACAGATAGATGTCTTGTTTAAAAAATGAATCTGACTTTCATGTTCACTGTTATGTTCAGGTAAAAAGGGTCTAAAAAAATGGCAATAATGAGATGATAAAGTGTCATAGACAGCAGTGTTTCCAATGGTGGTACTGCAGTCCAGACACACACACACACACACAAACACACACACACACACACAGCAAGTGTACACTTACGTGTGCAGCCACCCTCCTGGAAGTTGAAATATCCTCGCGAGCAGCGGTCACATTTGGGTCCGGTGACGCCAGGCTGACACCGACACTGACCATTCTCATCGCAGTCAAACGACTTGGAGCCAAACGAGTTACAGTGACATGGAACACACACTCCGCCCGTGGTGATGCCGTGCATCTCAGGCTGGACACACACAGTTAGACAAAAGGAGAAGGGAGTTATTACTGCAGGTGAGAGGAGCTAGAGGAGCTAGTGTGAAACAAGTTGCAGTCATGCTCAAACAACTTGGAGACAAAAAAGTCACAAGGACATGAGAGGAGCTGCAGACTTGTGGCTGGAGATGGAAGGAGAGCAGGAGCAGGAAGAGAGGAGTGAAAATTAGGGGCAGAGTCTTTTGCTCCTCTTGTATGAAAAGAGGGAGTGAAAGACAAGGAGAGAATGGATAAAATTACAATGCAATACAATACAACTTGGCTAATCACAAATTATTATTCCACAATGCAAAAACACCACAGCACTGCAAGACATCACAAAAAACCCAAACCATTACAAAAGACACAGAAACTCATGACAAATAAATAAACAAATAAATAAGCGACTACTGACATCTTTCCAGTCAGGTCAGTTTGCAGTGTTTGACCTGGGACGGGAATAGGATCCAGTGTGATTAAATTGAATTTACTGGCAAAACATCAAGTTTTTTTCTGAAGAAATCCTGAGTGGCCTGAAACATTGTCTAAAAATAAATAAAATGCCTACCACATAGATAAGTGCGCAGGCTTACATGCTTCAAAAAATCATGAAGTCCATTATTGTCATCTTGAACCGGAGTACATTTGGAAACAAAATCATGAAAACAGACCCAAACGCCCTATTCTAGCTGCAGTAAAGCACCTTATGTTCCACTCTGCTGTTGCATTGCTGTCTTTGCTTATGTGTAGATTTTTCCTCAGTTCAAAGGCCGCTTAAAAACCTGGATTGACGCCAGCGTCTGGAAATGCCTCCCAGTTACTGCCTGGGAAATAAAAACACACTCGCATGCATGTTAGTCCATTCAGTGTGTTTTACCCCTTTAGCTAAGTCAGCTGTCAAACTAATGTTAAGCAATCTTCTGAAATGCTGCAAAAAAATAAAAGTAAAATAAATAAATAAATAGAAAAACAGCATGTGAGAGAAAATGGAAGCAGCCTTTTAAGAGATGATTGGCACCGGGGAAGTTGGTGTTGTTCTTAAATGTCAGCTAATGCCGGTCACATTTCATGCTGTCTGAAGACCAAAACAAAGAAATGCAGTTAGCATTGTTAGCAATGTTAGCAATGCATGAAGTAATGACTGTGATGGGTCGTCACTTGAGTGTGGCATTTTTTTTTCTTGTTTTTAACAGAAAATTAGTCCATCAGAGTTTATTTCACAAATGCATTTCTACCACATTAATTATTTACTGCCAACACACCTTTCTCCCTCTAGTGAATGTAAAATCTTTGATTCTCAGCAGTGATGAAGTTTTATAGAAAGTTGCCATTTTCATTTGATTTTTCCACTTCTGTGCGTACTGAGTTGAATTAAAACACCTGGATGGAAACCATGGTACAGGCTGTGAGTGTGATATTCAGTGTGTCATATTAAAGTGTTTCACATGTTCTCATCAGGCAATTTGTTGAAGATCATGTGTCATGCCATTCAAACACACTAAAAATATACCATGTTTGAATATCACCCCAATAAGTACATCTGCAGTGTGTCTGAACCCTGTTTTACACCTGCATGTCTTTCTGTGACACGCCTCAATCTCTATATTAGCAAAATCTACAAACACACACACAATCATGCTGCTGAGACACACCACGGTCATTCACGTGCAGTGTGTGTTACCCCTGTCTTAGGCCTGTACGCCCCCCTGGGACACCCCCCTGAGCGGGACCCGCCCCATCTCTGCTGGACAGTTGCCACTGGAATGCGCTCTACTGGCCGCCGTGTTTCCCGCCTCTCGTAACCTTGGCGACGCAGGTCACAGCGCCGGCCCACATAACCGGGGCGGCATATGCAGCGACCCTCGACATCACAGCGCTGAGAGAGAGACCCCTGAGGGCTGCAGTGACACGACACACACTCCTGACGCTCAGCGTCCCACCAGCAGTTAGGCTGGACCAATCACACCGCAGAGGGACAGACAGGGGTCCAATGAGAATGAGGAGGCAGGACATTGTTCAAATTAAAAACAACAAACCTACAGTAAATATGCTGTCGAACATGAATGATACAAATAAATGGCAAATAAAAGAAAACAATAACAATTACATTATTATTGTTGTTACTATAATTTTGTTACATTTATACTCATAACTCTAGTAATAAAAGGGAAAAATAATACCAACAAACAACCACAAGTAGAAAATTATATAGCACAGACCTACACAACAGTAATAAATTGATACGAATATAAATATATATTGAAAAGGTAAGCTTTTGTGTGACATCTCAACAGAGTGTCTCTCCATCATTGTCCCGGAGAAGTCTTGCATGTTTTTTGCTTGTTTCTACCTAACAGGTGACTTGACATGGCAAAACTTGAAGACATGTTGTGAATATTGACAATATTTCTACAGTACACTGAGCAGAAAAGATCTGGAAACCACTACTCTCAGTTATACCTATTGTATATTTTAATATAATACTAGTTGTCATAGTAATATTGTCAGTAGTATCGGAGAGATGTTACAAAACTTTAACTTGAAGAAAACCAAAGCCTAAATCAGCTTATGCCCGACCCTACACCCATCACATTGCTAGTTAGCCCAATGATACCTTCGTTGTAGCCTAAAGTGACTTGCAAAAATAAAACACCTTACATATAAAAACACAGTCACTCAAAAAAAGATTTGGGGGTTCACACAACACAGCACAAAACATTCTAATGCTTCATAATTTCAGACACGACTATCAACAAATGAAACTAAGGAAGAACAAGGAGAAAAATAAAATTTACCTCTGCTTACCACACCAACAGAAACCACCTGGACAAGGTTGCCCACTCTACTGGGAAACTCTACCCACTGAACCACAGGTAGACCAAATCGGTATTCAGTGGGAGATACTGCACTGTTATGTTGTTTCATCTCCCTTTTAAAACCAGTTATAGTTGTTGTCTGTGTGACCTGTCATGGCAGACTATCTGATGCTTTCATTGCTCTATACATTACTGAATGTTGCAGTGCACAGGTTTTTGGAAGGGTTAGGGAGTAGAGGGAGACTATGTGATGCATATCTGAGATTATGGGAGATTTCCTTCCAGCTATATGAGAGGTTTAGCATTACATTTAACAACATTTGAATTGTGGGGTCTTTTGCTGCTTGCTCTCACAATGTAGTTAATTTTAGCTTGTGATAAACTATTTTTTCAGGCTCAGATCAGGTTGATCTTGACTTTTTGAATCCAATCAAAGCTCTATTTGCGACCTCAGGCAATGAAATTTGTTTTTTCGTCTGAGGTCATCACAAAGCTCAAAGCTTCTAAAACTGAGGCACCGACACAGATCATAGTGGAGCGTCAGTATACCTACCATGCACTCGTCACATTGTCGTCCAACCACATGTTCTCGACAATGGCACTCGCCCGTCTCCTTATTGCACACCTCTGATAGAGAGCCGTTGCTGTGACACTGACAGGCTGCAGGGGAGGACAGGACAGCAGAGAATAAATCACATGGCTACCGAGAACATTTAATATTAGTTATCACCTTGTAATGGGAAAATTTCCAGCTGAAGAAATACCTCATGATAGCAAAGTTCAACAATAACATGTCTGCGAGTGTGTTTACTTCACATGGTAGACTGGATAAGAGCTCATATCCTGCTTAAGGTCTTATTCAGGATTAGCTATTGATATGCACTTTCATATCCTGCTCACTGCACTTTAGAGAAAATCCTCTACTCTCCAAATAGATTCTTCAATCTGGTGGGTTGGCTTTGTTTTGCAAGATTATTAAAATTGCACTAGGCGAGACTTTTATGCAAAAAGACACCCGTATTATCAGTCCAAATCACAAAGAGAGACTACAGCGGGGAGGTGAGTCCCATTTCCCACTGATTTCAGCAATGCCGATGTGCCCTGCTTGACCAAATTAATTTCTGGAGCTGGATATGATCTCATCACAGGCAGGAAATCCTATAAGCACACATGAAATGATGACTTGAACCTGAAAAAAAAAAAAAAAAAAAAAAAAAAAAAAAAAACACTAGAGAGTGTGCTTTCTAGCTACACAGACAGCCACCCTCAACAACTCCCACCAGTCACAAACAAGGAAACGTTTAGGTGCACTGGGGTCACTTCACTGATGTATGTCACATTACGCGATTTGTGGATAAGGAAGTCCATCAAAGTTATAACTTCGGAAATTCAAACGGTTGCTGCCATATGGGATGACTAAAGTGCAGCTTTTAATACTGTAAGGAAAACAAACCATATATCACTAGTAACTACAGTAGCGCTTTATGCTTTTTCAGTTTCTGGCACGGAAAATGTTGCTATGACTACATTAAGAGCAACATTCTGTTAATGAGCTTCCTGTGGTTTTCACACCTTGTCAGTGACAACGGTTATGGAAGTATCAAAACCTGCCCACACACACAACCTTTGTAATCTTTCCACAACTCTCTGCCTCGCTCTGTCTGTCACTGTGATGCTTAGTTTGACTGCAACTTTCATTTTAAGTTTGCATGGGTGCTCGGATCCCGCTGGGGAATAAAAACAGACACACCCACACATGCCAATCAGCCCTTTAGATATACAATTAAAAACTTGAACATCACAGCGCCCATCTGGTAGAAGGGCTGTCAGATACACACACACACCACACACACACACACAATCTCTCTCTCTCTCTATCTCTCAAACATTTACTATGGTGGCATACATCACATCACATCACCTCACATCACATCACACACACACACACACACACACACACACACACACACATACTTGTAGTGTGTTTAACTTCTTGCCACTCTCCCCTGTTAGAAGCAGAGAGACAGAAGGACAGACCTGAGTGTGGGAGACAGTGAGAGAGGGGGGTACAACAGATGTCTGCACATACAAACACACGCACACATACAGATATACACATAGAAACACATACAATACATCTATTTCTTGTTGTTCACACAAATGCAAAGATGCACACATGCCTTCACATGCACACCCACTCAGGCACACACACACACAGATGAACGCACACACACACACACACACACACATTCATGCATGACAGAGCAACATACACTTATACAGTGTATTTATCTCTGTCTCACACTCGTACTCTCTCTCACACACTCTCTCATCCCCCTGGCTTCACCCTTTGGGGACCATCTGGACTCCATTCTGTCAGTTGCTACAATGCAAGCCTTGTTGTGGGATAAAATGTTGCTTTTTTACAATCCTGGCCTTGTTGGTAGATGGAATAATTTTTTACAACATGAAATACTTTTTGTTCTGTTACCAAATAATACGCAATCTGTTGTCATATCACCAAACTGGAGGCACAGCCGGAGTTAAACTCTATTCCGTAGCCGCAATGAAGGTCACCCATCCTGAATATGTGCCTTGGAGAGCTGGATTTAAAAGAATAAAGCAGCCATCAGGAAAAAAAAAATGTTCTTATTACAGTTTTTTTTTTTTTTTTTTTTGTCATTTGTTCCAACACCACAACAACAGAAATATAAGTGAGTAAAATTTCATTATTATAGCACTTGTCAAAACCTAGGTTACAAAGTCCTCATACTGAGACTAGGAGGTTATCTGGAATACCTGAATGCATCACAAAGCTAATTTATGACTTGTGAAGTGAGAACAGGCGCTTACAGGGAGCACTTGTTCAATTGCCTTGATCTTTCCATTCTGTGTCAACCTCTATCATCAGCTACATGTTTTCACCCAGAGGACTGCAACCAGCCCTGTGATTTTTTTTTTCTTGCCTTTTTCCAATCATATCTGTCCAGGGATGGTTGGCTGAGAGAGCACGCTGTTTCCTTGCAGCACCTTTACAGTTCCACACTTTCACAGCTGTGACTTCTGCTGATGGCCACAGGGCTGCTCTACTAGAGGAATTTGGGATTAAGGGGATTGATCAAGAACATCTCAGACGTAGTTGTTGAGTGGGAGGCGAGTGTGTCTCCCTTGGTTCCCCCACTCAAGCCGGTCTTGGATTTGAAGCAGCGACATTCCGGCCGCAAGCTTCTTCATCCTCTTCAGACTGCTGTCGTCATGTTAGACGAACTGGAACCGGCACGCGTGGCGCTGACGATCATGCTGACGATCACACAGTGTCACTTTGGCCACTCGTTTTGCCTGTTCTAAAGTTTTAAGTAAAGCATTACTGATTGCCTCAATGCTTGTCTGCCAACCTTATATAGCAGAGCATTGCTCTGTGACTCACTGTCTGTGGGAGCTATCTATTTTTGTGACAAACAGGCCACTGGCTGTATTTTTAAATATTACACCACAGCAATCGGTACAATCACGCTATGCTGTTCACCCTTTGGAAAAATACATCAACAGGTAATCAAAACAAACATGATGCCAAAGCATAGAGGAATCATATGCCCAAACATTAAAGATGTCAAAAGTTATGTAGGAAAATTACACTTGAGAATCCAGAAATAAGAGCTGTAACATTTCACAAATGGCTTTTATGCTTAAAATGTATCTAACATACAGCCAAAATGGAAACCCATGTTCTGAAACAAAGTTTGCCTGTTTACAAACAGGGTTCCTACATATTTTCCATTCCGAAATCCCTTTTCAAGACCTACATCTCCAGACATATCGCTGGATTTTTCTTTCAGACCATGTTTAATATTTCAGACTACTCATAGCTACATGTTTATCGTGCATGTAAACACTTCAACTGTTACATGTGCTGGCGGCTTCATCACAAATGATCAGACCCAAAAATGATGAAACACCGGGTGCTGATGATGCTTTCACAAGATCCCTGTGGTTTTTCCATATGACTAATGATGGCAGCCTGGCCCATGTTAGAGATGTCGAATGACTTCACACACAGTTTGCACCATGCTCTTTCTCTCTTGTATGGTTCTTCAGCAAATAGTTTTTTAATTATTTTGGATAGGTAAGCCATCTTGTGGCCTTGGAAGGGATGCAGCAAAAAGTGTCACCATTGATTTGCGCGCTGTAATATGGACAGGTGATTCAGTCACTCTGCCCCACCCACTAAACAGAAACCATTTTTCAGCTGGCTGCTCCAAATGTGAACAAAATCAAAATACACTGCTTGTGTGATTGATTAATTCATTATTCTAATTACTGATTCAGGCCTTTTGGAAAATTGCTGTATAGAAGAAACAAACAATAGTCTGGAAACACAAATACCTATCCAGACTTTCTCCTTTTTATCCAGACCTGGAAATGATCAAAATCATATTCCATACATTTTCATAGCTCTCCAGACAGCGTGGGAACCCTGTACAAAGTCAAATCAAACTTTCTTGCCTTCCTCCAGCGAACACAACACCCCTTGTTTCAAGTGTCAACTGTCAGTCATGGAAGAAGTATAATTCTATTATTGAACTAAATCCATTCTTTCCAGTGACTGGACAAAAAGTGTGACTGTGCAATTCACAGACCTCCTAAACTAATTGCAAAGTCCCCCTATGAAGAAAAGCAGTGAAGAGAGCTGAATGTTTTTTTTTCTCCCTCTCTCTTATCACAAATGACTGTGTTATACTTGGACAATCAAGCCATTTTGGATTCCCAAACTGAATTAAACTAAACCATTATTAGGGGAGCCCCAAAATGGCCATTGCAAAAAATGGCTGCAGATAGGAACTGCGACATCAAGAGAAAAGTAAAGGATTTTTACAGTCTAATAGCGCACAGATGGACTCAGCCTGAACTCTCCTGCTAAACTCAATAAAATTCATTAAGACTGGGAGCGACAGAGAGAGAGAGAGAGAGGGTAGACAGAGCAAGAGAAGTAGAGAGACAAAGATGGAGAGAGAGCGAAAGAGAGAGAGCAAGAGAGAGAGAGAGAGAGAGAGAGAGAGAGAGAGTTGTTGTGTTTTAATAATTCCTGGTGGTCTTTTGTCATTCTTACAGGATCGATATCAGCCCTCCGTCCCCTAGACGCTAGCAGCCGATCAGCTCTGTAGGAGAGCAATAGATCAGGCTGATTAATCAATAACCATTTAGCTGGGTGGAGAGGGGATACAACTACAGAACAATGAACTATCAAATACACATTAATACCCTCTGTCAGCCTGTCTACCTGCTTTTGTGCTTGTTTGACAGTTTATCTGTCTATTTATCTGTCTGCCTGTCCATCCGCCTGTGTTAGTCTTTCTGTTAATCTGTCTGTCTACCTGTTTGTCTGCCTCGGCTTGCCTGTCTGTTGGGTGAATGGCAGTGTTTTCGTCAACAGCACAGGTGTTAATAAAGATTTTCACAAACAAGCGCCATCTGTACGTCTGCATTCACTGCCATTTCTCTTTCTCTCTCTCTGCCTCGGCCTTTTCATCGCTCGCCTCTCTTTTTACAGGTATAGTTTTCATTCTCACTCTTAAACACAGCTGGCAGTCAGTTGGCCGCTCCGACATTACACCGCCCACTAGCACAGCTGCTTGCAGACATACGCGCACACACACACATGCATACAAACACACACACGCAAACACACACATTCCAGATGGTGGACGATCTATTCACTGTTTTAGTTAACTGATAGAAAGTATCGTTTAGCTGAAATTACGAGTTTTATAGAGGAAACCATAATGTGCTCTGTAACTTTTAGTTGCAGGGCTGTAAACACCACTCTGCATTTTGGTGCCGCCTGCTGAGACACTGATGCCCTTTTAGTGGCTTTCTTTAAATGATGATTTCCTGGATTATAGATGATGCTCGTCCCCTTTAAGTAAGTTGTTGAAATGTTGACAAAGATGTAATAAATTAAGTTCCACAAAAACAGTTCCACCTACCTAAGTCAAATTCTTCAAGAGCATTATTAGTACACAGAAACCTGAAACTAAAATATGTAACAGATTTACTCACACTTACTGTGTTTTAAAAACTGTACCCATGGACTGTATGATCACAGCGCCATTTATTTAATGAGATCTTGCCTTACTAGCGTACAGGGTTGCCACTGCGCTCTTACCCTCCTGGTGCCCAGTCCAAGCGAATATCACAGAAAGGAAGAAGTGGATCACACACAGGTCTGTCCATCAGCTAGTTAAAATCTTATATTCAGGTTTTTCAAGAATTTGCACAGAGCGCTTCCTTTATGAGATCTTGCCTTAAAATAATGCTACACTAATTAAATACAATAGCAAAATAAAATGCACCTCAATTCATTACACATGACTGCATACCAACATCTGCATTTGTTGTATGCTTATTTTTTGCTTGACATCTGTATGCGTGTCTACTTACGTTGGCAGTTTTTAGCAGTAATGGCGTCTCCATAGTAACCGTCAGCACAACTGTCACAAGCCACTCCTCCATAGCCTTGGCGGCAGCGCAGGCACTGGCCTGTGATTGGATCACAGCTGCGGGGTGTGGCAAGATCCAGGTTGCCATGACAATCACAGGGCTGGCAGGAGCCTCCTGGTACAGTGGGCTGCCCGAAGTACCCATTGGCACATCTGGGGGGCAGCAAAGGGAGACAATATTAATATATCAGTGATACTGTGTTAATATTTTGAATATATAAAAACATTCTGCCAGCTTCCAAAAAGCAAGCTCAACATTCTTTCACATCTTGCTCTCTATATCAAAGTTTCCATCAATGCTTTTTTATGCACATTTTGCCATATCGAAAAAAAAAAAGATATGCTTGATAGAAATGGCAAAAATCAAATAAAATCTGCAACATAAGACTAAACGTCTCTCCATTTGGTTGAGATGGATAAACCTTTTATCTGATATGAAAATAATGCTTAAGACAAAAAGATAATTTGGGATGGGATGCTGGTTTGCTCTTTGACCTCTGACCGCTGGCAGACAGAGCTGGCTGTCAGGGTTGATGAAACACCAACAGCTACGGGTGGGCAGATGAAGAAATCAAGACATTCCTTTGGCTCAAATATGCAAAGAATGGAACAGTGACATTAGACAGGAAACAGGAGACGCGCTTCTCCATCTTTGCCAAATTAAGCACATCCATGAACCCAGCAAACAAACCGGTTGCCTGTAGCAACGGTCAGATGTTGACATACTGTAACAGGATACATCAACATTTGGCACCCATGGGAGGACATGTTTGATTCATTTAAACAGATGTTATGGACACATCTTAATTCACAAGATTTTTTTGTTTGTTTGTTTGTTTTATATTTAAGTGAATTGCAATTAATTAAAATGTTTTAATGCACAACTTATGCAACAAAATACTCCCTTTACTGCAATTGGAAAAAATAGAGACTAGAAAATACTGTGGACTTTAGCTTCCACGTAGCAAAAGTTTACTACAAAAAGTACTACTACAACACACACACACACACACACACACACACACACACACACCGCATCATGCATACATTATATAGGCAAACTAATAATAATAATAACAATATGTTTATATGGCACTTATCAAGACAAAGTTGCACAGTGCTTCACAATGCAAACCAAGAACACATAAAACATAACATAGGAACACATAAAAACACAGCAATAAAGGAATAAAAGGACATAAAAGAATACAAGTACACCACATTAAAAATTAAAAATGGCAAAACCCATGATGAAAACCCAGATACCTAGATGTCATTCAACCATTCCTCATTTACCATCTTACCACAGTTTCACCATTCTTATACGCAAACTACTGTGTGATGTAGGCTGGTTAAAAACTGTATTGGAACCAGGCCAAATATAACACACACACACCTCATCATGTCACCTCAACTAATCGCAGGCCACCAGATATATAGATTTCGAGAGCAGCCAATGGCCCGCAGGCCGCACTTTGAGAATGCGTGCATTAAAAGAAGCCACTGACTCAGCTTGCCGTATTTTCCTCAGGCAGGCTGTTCAAGAGCCTCGGGGCTCTTCTTTCAAAAGCTCTGTCCCCCTTAGTCTTCAGCCGAGAGTCTGGAGCAGACAGAAGGCCCCTGGCTGAGGATCTCAAAGTGCGAGCAGGGACATATGGGGATAAAAGATCTGAGATATACTGAGGAGTCAGACCATGTAGTGCCTTGTAAGTAATTAAAAAGACATTAATATCAATGGTAAAACATACTGGAAGCCAATATCTAGCCTAAAACCAGGGTGGTGCATTCCAATCTGTTTACTCTGGTTAAAAGCTTTAATACACACAAACTACTGAAGGGCAGAAAACCTCAACCACACCACGATAAATATAAAAAGAAAAATTAAAAAAATGAGCTTTTAATAGAGATTAAAATATTTCAATCTAATGTCCTCAGGCAGTTTATTCCAAAACACACAGGTCCTCATTTACAAAAGCAAGCTCACCTTCAGATTTCAGTGGAGTGAAATATTCACAACAGAAATACATTAGTCAAACGGATGAAAGAAAATTCCAGCAAAGGCACAAAATTAATTTTGAACACGAGTGTCATGCCAGTTATCTGTCTGGCAGATAGATAAGATTGACAGACTCGCTACAGCAGTGTGGCTAATGAACACACACACAAACACACACACATACACATACACACACAGACACACACACACAAGCAAGTGCTGTGCTAGACAGAGGAGGAGATGAGACAAAATGTACGGCACATTTCAATAAGGATTATTAAAGTCACTCAAAGATCCCCTCTCTCTCTGAGTCTCAAATACAAATATTCCTCACTCTAAAACACACGCAAGCGCACACACACACACAGTTGTTTCAGTGTGATCCAGATATACAGGTCTCCCACTGTTGCAGGCGTTTGCTATCTGCTCATACATGTTATCTGTAGGAACTGTTATCTGCTTCTCTGTCTCTCTGTCTCCCTCTCTGTCTCTATCTCTCTCTGTCTCTCTCTACTATGTAAATTGTTAATTGATCTTGTGTGATGTAGATACAAAAGCAGAAAGCCTGGGAACTGAGCGTTTTGGGGGGAAATCATAAGAAAAAGAAGGAATCTTTCTCTTGGATATTTTTGCACATTCATTAACATGAACAGTAACATATTCATGGCTGCACATTGGTGGTTCCTGGGTGTAGCCACAGAAAACCAGATTTTGAGACTTTTGGAAACCAGAAAGAGAAAGAGAGAGAGAGATCCAAAAGTGTATATGAGAAAAAGTTTCAATACTTCCTTAACTGTAACGACTGAATGTTACCATTAATGCAGAATTTTCAATGCCAGAGAATCTAAACGCATAAAGATAATTACAATGTAGGAAGTTAGAAATGTCACAAGCACCATTTCTCGCTTTGTTGGCCCCAAGCGCCAGCACTGATTACTATTTGAATTTCCAAAAGCTTAAAGGACTTCATTACCCAGAAATCATGTGCAGGAACTTGATGTCAATGAACTCCACAGTCCTCAGGCTGTTCTTATTAGACCCTGGTAACATTTGGTTTTAACATCTGTCACGAGGAGTGTTGGGGGGGTGGTACTTTTAAAAGTGACTTGTTACATTACAACAAAAGTAACACATTACTTTAAAGAGTTACCTTGTGAAAAAGTAAAGTGTTAGAGTGTGTCAGTGTTACTATAAATAAGCCCTTTGCAATGCCTTGATTATTCTTAGAGCCTGTGTCTTAACATGATAGTCAAAGTATTGCACAGTGGGCTGTAATTAACTCTGCAGGGTAATAGCAGGAATGATAGACTTGTCCTTTTCAA
>NC_044003.1:16536986-16654486 GCF_902150065.1 Myripristis murdjan
AAATAGTTAAACAAATAGTTTTGTTTAGTATTACATTTTAAAATCTAGTTCTCCTTTAAACAAGTGAAAAAAAAACTTCTGCCATTTTGGGTTTATCCAGATTCACCTGTTTTGACATCTTCTTCGATCAACTGACAGTTTCTCAAGGATAATGGAGTGATCTGGACTTTGTCAAGATATCACTGTTTGATTTACAAACATTACTGAAAAAGTGAAACAATATAAGGACTAAGTGGAACTATCTCACCTCACTAGCAGATGAAAAAACAGACTTTAACACTCCATAATAGATTGAATGTTGTTGCCACACTTCAGATTGCTGCATATTTTATTGTTGACACTACAAGCTGACTTTGCATTGTATCCAGAGCAGTGTCGTTTATAAAATGCTGAACACAGAAAGGTAAAGCTCCAATCAACCTGTTCATCACAAAGTGATGATGAGGCAGAGACACAGTCAATATGTAACTGGCCCGGTTAGGATGAAATATAAGATGAAGAGACAAACAAATAGCCCATCTATTCTAATATAACTCCATACCATCATATGGTATCTCTGCAGTAGTAACTGTCTTAGACAGATTAGGCTTCATTGCCATAGTAACGCATTACAATGCAATATGAGAACAGAGGGACTGTCGGTAGCTTTGACCGTTACAAAAGGCATCAATGAAATAAACTGTAAAACTTTACACTTTAAAATAAACCTGCAAATTCAAATTTCCTTCATACAGACGGGTCACACTAGTAGGAAAAAGCCTGAGGAGATTGAACTTAATGACTGGGTCCAGATGTGTGTCAGAGGTCATCACCATAGTAACCAAGTACCTCAGCAACACAGATATAACCTCAATTGTTTGCATCTTTGGTGTGCTCATTGCTGTAGTGTTTCTGCACTGCACTTTCCAGGGTCACTCAGTGGTATGACTGTTTTTTTTTTTTTGTTTTGTTTTGTTTTGTTTTGTTTTTTTTTTACATGTGCTGTCTGTTTATTGTGTTTGATGTTTCATACATATTTCTTACATCTGGAAAATATTTCCAGATTTCCTAATTTGTTGGCCAGGGTGTCTCTGTAGCACCATAATATTTTATTTACAACATAAATGTGAAACTGAATCAAAAACTATGCATCACATGACTGACCACGACCTGGCACCTAACCAACGAGACGCTCAATAAGACCCACATTCAGTGGTGAGAACAATCATTTCATGCGAGTACAAAATAGTCGCATGAAGAAGAAACTCTGAAATTTCAAATTTTCCGGCACAGGAAATACTAAAGAAATGAGCACACATTTGTCCTGAGTTGACACTGTGAACACCATGTGGTTAAAATTCACAAGACAGAAATTCTGAGGTGCAGGTTCAAGGGAGCGCTGCTTTAGCCGAGTTAGCATCAGAACCGTGTGAATGTATACAAAGCAACAGTGTTAAATAAAACTTGTTGAAATCACTTTTTGCAAATATTTTGATGGGGAGTAGACAAGTTCAAGTGCATTTGGCTGTGTTTTCAAAAGGTACATTTAATATGTTTTTGAGGCCCTGTTGTGTTGAAGGCTAGCAAGAAGCTGAAGCAGAGTGGAGAGTTTCTCATCACTAAAGCAGTCAGTTTGTGCTGTCTGCAATTATAAATGATTGGTAGAACCATTTTACAGTAATATGGCGTGGGTTGAACCAAACATATCCTTTAAGACAGCTCAGTAAGGATATCTTCAACTGATCTGAGGACCAAGTTAACCAAAACCAGCAACAAAATCAGGCTGCTTCCATTCAGTTATATCATGTGACAGTTAATGAAAGCTCTGAAACTGGAAAATGATTGATAATTTTGTCCATCATATTTGTCATATTGTTTTAGTGTAATTTGTCCTGTATTAAGCTAACAGTGGACAAGCATGTGGATCAAACTCAGTATGATCATGACTGGTAATACAAGTAATGAAAATACTGCCGTTTCATCTCTTCAAAAAAAAAAAAAAACAAAACTGTATTGATCCTACATAGGAAAATGTATTTCTATTGCTGTTGTTGTTGTTGTTGTTGTTGTTGTTGTTGTCGTTGTTGTTGTTTTAGGCCAACAAACCCTTGCTGGTGTACATTTAGCCAGTACAAAGTTTTGCATAAATAGTTTCTGTTTATGCAATTTTGTATCCGCTGCTACATACAGTCAGTTCATAATGTTGTAAACAGACAAAGCATCAGCATGCTGCACTGAATCACAGCTCAGGCCATGCTGCCACAACTCTCTGTTTCCTGCCTCTGATATCCTCTAGCAAAGCACTCACACTTGTTTGTGAGCATGGATTTGAGTGTGTGTGTGTGTGTGTGTGTGTGTGAGTGTGTGTATTTGTGTCAGCTGCTTTCCAAATCATTTCCTTCTCAGATCAAATGTTCACTGCTGAAATACATCCTGACACACACACAACACTTACACACACACACACATACACGCGCATGTGCACATACACACACACACACACACACACACACACACAAACACACTCTCTCTCACACACGCACACACATATATATGTATATAAATGTGTGTGTGTGCATGTGTTGGACTGGCTTTCAGTGTGTAGGTCTTACATCAGTAAGTGTCAGCTTGTCTTTTCCTCCCTGAATTTGTCTCTGACTGTCTATGCCTGTCTATCTATCTATCTGTCTATCTATGTGTGTGTGTGTGTGTGTGTGTGTGTTTGCCTGCCTCCCTGTCTGTATTTGTCTTTTGAGTGTGTGTGTGTTCTACCCCTGACATACCCCAGCATTCTCCTCATCTATAATGAAACAGAACATGGTAATACAAGACCCATGGTGTGTGTGTGTGTGTGTGTGTGTGTTTAGTTTGATGCTAACTGACAGCTTAGGCCGGAGGCAATGTGCAAACTTGGGAGTGAAAAAATGTGTGTGTATGTGTGTGTGTGTGTGTGTCTGTTTGAGTGTGTGTGTGTGCGCGCACGTGCATTGATGAGATTATGCACCTGCGTGAGTGTTGTATCTAACAATCAATATGCTGTATCTTTCTCAATATCAACCAATAGATTATTGTTTGATCAAATCACTGCTACTACAGTAGGTGGGATTACAACACCGATCAATCCATATTCAAGTTAATCAGTTCAAAATGACAGATAAGTCACTTAACATTGTTTCTTGGTGGTTTGAACCAAAACTGAAGATTCAACATCACTCAGCAACATGAGAAACAGTAAAAATCTACATTTCTGTAGTGAATTATTGATCAGGACAGTGCTTTTATTGTGAACTAAACATGACGAGGAGAGATATTCCGCTGGAAAATGAAAGATGAAAATTTTTACATTTGCTGCTGTAACCCTCAGTGACAGGCAGCTCTGGTGGAAAAGGGAGCGATACCTTTTATATTTCGGGTGGCAGCAACAGCAGCTTGTTTAGAATAAGGAGCCTAAGGAGAAGAGCTGGGCAGCTAGCTTGAGCAGTGATAGCCACCCACCATGACTGAGCAGAGGAAGAAAAGCACGCCACCTACACAAACTCACACTTCATCACCAGACAATACAAGGAAAACCACATCACAGAACTGGACACACTGCTCTGTTTGATTGGCAAGGCATCTCTGGGTGGTGTGGTGCAGAAACACAATGAACGATTAATAATGGAGACAAAACACACACACACACACACACACAAAAAAAAACTGTTAGTGGTGTCTCTCAAGACAGACATGAAGCCATAGTTGCCAACCGTCCCAATTACCTTTCCTAAGAGTTCAGATTTTCATTCCCAGAGTTTCATTTCTCCTGATTTTCTGCTGTGTTTTGATCAAATTTCATAGCATCACCTTACATAACACTACCATTATAAAGGCTTTATGAATGATTAATAAGTAGGTTATTAATTAGCTTGTAAACAATTCATAAATCATTAATAAACAATTACAAAGAAGTTATAACACAGTTTTCATACATCAGTGCAGACTCATTGTTTATCGAAATTACTGCTGCACTGCATCTAATCTGTTAAATCTCATATTTCGCTAGTTGCTTAGTTTATCTTCTCCCGTTATCAGTCAGCCACCCTCTGATCCTTGAAAACTGTGTTATAACTCATTTATAATTGTTTATTAATAATTTATTAAGTATTAAGTGAGTTCAGTTTCAAGTAGGAATATGTTTGGTTAATATGACTCCTTTAGCTGAGATAACAAGCTGCTGGTGGAAAAAAAAAATGAAATCAGGCAAGTTCATGGATAATAATAATAATAATAATAATAATAATAATAATAATAATGCATTTTATTTATAAAGCACCTTTCTGACACTCAAGGCCACTGACACCCAAGGTCGCTGGATGTGGATGTTTGTGGATTTCTCTGCACAGATGCTAAAATGAAAAAATGTGGCTTCTTATGTGCATGAAAAGGTAGTGTATGAGAGTAAGTATAGAGGGAGTAATCTCCAACAGGCATTTTCCCAGCAGGTTAAATTATTAGGTTTCAGCGGCAGGTTTAGAGTGTTGTAACATCAGAAATCTTGAATTTCATGCAGAAGAGCTTGACAGTTTTTGACAAAAAGAAATTAAAAGTCAGAAAAATAAAATTATACAACATGTTTGAAAATGCTCAAAATTACAAAATTGAATTTAAGACATTTTAAGGCTTTAAGACCAGCAGAAAACCTGTAATTTGGTCATTTTAATCAGTTCTGCAACTGATTAAAATGAGTAAGCATGTGTAAGAAGAATTACTATCTTTTTCATTGTTATTAAAGGCCTGCATAGTAAAATGACATACTGATGTTTGAATGTGTCTTTTGTCAAGAAATAAAAAGAAGCAGAATGCAAGAAATGAAGTTGGTAAGATTTTTTGGTAAAAAAAAAGAAAGAAAGAAAGAAAGAAAGAAAGAAAGAAATCACCCTAATTCTTACTCTTATAGTAGACATGTATGTGTGTGTTCCACAATTTCCAAATGTATCCGCCTACCCGTCTGTATTGTAGCATGCCCAAATCTGATGAAGGCAGACATCTGCTCATTTCCCCTCAGTCGTAGCTGTTTCTCCCACAACCACATCTGCTTTGCAGTCAGCAGAACCAGCTCTGTAATATTTGACATGTTCATTTTCTCCGCAGACACAGTGTTTATGCCTGTGTCTTTCTGGATCAGTTTTGTGTCCGTTCATTTTCATGAACCCTGTGTGATGATTGGTTGAAAAAGTTTATGGTCTGAAAAGCTTTTCTGTTGGAAGATGGCCACTTTACATTTTGTCTCACTCTCAGATTTTAAAGGACTGCAGTACAGAGTATTTGAAGAATGTGGACGAGAAAAGCTGTTAGTTAGTCAGACAGATAGACAAACAGGTGATTGAGTCAATCGACTGCAGGACTGAATTGACTGATCACATGATCAATAACTTACCAGGCAGTGACCAGTGACCTCATGGCATTGTGCAGCATGTCCATGGCAACGGCAAGCTTCACACACACCATTATACAAAGTCCCATTAATCCTCCGAAAACCAGGAATACACATCTAAATCACAGACATACACACACACACACACAAGCAGATAGACAGACAGAAAAACAGAAAGATGTATGTCTTTAAACTGCTAAAGTGTGGAGTAAAAAGCCTGTGATCCTCTAATTAGCACCGCAATTATAAAAGTGTGTGTGTGTGTGTGTGTGTGTGTGTGTGTGTGTGTGTGTACATGTGTTTGTGTGCATGTACAAATGTGTGAAAGTGTGTGTTTATGTGTGTGAATTTCTGAGTCACTTTGTGTGTCTGTGAGTGTTTGTATGTGTCTGTATGCATGTGAGAGAGTGAGTGTGCATGTTTGTGTGTGTGTGTGTGTGTGTGTGTGTGTGTGTGTGTGTGTGTTTGTGTGTGTGTGTGTGTGTGTGTGTGTGTGTGGAGACTAAAATAACAATAAGACAGTCAGCACTAGAATACTGATAAGACAGCTGCACACAGAAACAGAACACCGCTGTTCGTTTTTGCTCGGCTTAGTGGGCCTTCATGGAGCTTATATCTGACTCTTAATGGTGCTCCATGTAGCTTTTTTCAGCATCAACACATCATTGTGAAATTAATTACCTTGGTAATTACCTTGGTAAAATTACCATAAACAAATGAGTCCATAGTGGAGACGACTGATAGCCTCTATTTCACACCAGTGCCACTTTTTGCACGAGTGCCTCTCCAAATTAGGACCGCATTTCCCATAAACCCTGTTGTTTCCTCTTGCAAAAAGGATGCTGCTGCTTGTTCAAAGCTTTCCTCTGTGGCGTTTTAGCTATTTTTTTTTTTTTTTTTTCTATTTGTGCCATAAAGTAATAGTAATCTAATGTAGCCGTGTCATCAGGGACCATCTGACACCTGGGATGGCAGGTGAATACCATTAGCAAACCAGGAAACTAGAAAAAACAGCTGGATCAGGGCTGTAGATCATTATTATGAAGAAATCAGGTGAATTTCCACCCAGCTCTCACCTGGCACACAATGTAAAATGCAGTGTACAGGCCAGCAGAGACTGTTCTCATTAGTTCAGAGTATATATACTCATCTTTCAAAATCATGATTTAATTTTTTTATTGTACATTACTTTGAAATTGTGTTTTGAAAAACATCTATTAGTAGTACTACTATGGCAGTTGTGAATGAGTCTGTACATGTCATTAAGGTAATTTTAGTACTAACGTTATGGTATATTTAATGAAAAAAAAAAAAAAAAAACAGCAGCTACACCAAAAACACAGAGAACAGTGAAAAATTCAAAACTGGCTGTTGGCCTTATAGGCTAAATCATCACCTGATGATAGCTGATGGGTCCCAAGATTGGTGCATGTTGGCAAGGATTAGATGTGAATTTAATCATCAGTTTGACTGATATTATTGATAGCAGAAAGGCAGAATAATGTGACAGTATATTGTCATGTAGTGACTTTACTGTAGAGGAGTGCTTTGCTACAACAGATCTGTTGCGTGTGTGTGTGTGTGTGTGTGTGTGTGTGTGTGTGTGTGTGTGTGTGTGTGCGCGCGCACACATGTGCGTGTGTGTGCATGTGTACCTCACATGAAGTCCCAGCATATCCAGGAGGACAGGAGCAGATTTCTACAGCTGATGCTCTCTTCCCTGCTCTGTAAGAGGGATTCGAAACCTCCATAGAGAATGTGTGGAGCCTAGACACACACACACACACACACACACACACACACACAGGTAAACATTGCTGGTCTGTCTATGGTCATGGTTACATGTGCGTACATGCACATTAGGGTGCATCAAAAAATAAAATTTTTGAATTTTGATATGGCTGGGTGCTAAAAGTGTTCCAATATATGTTTTAACAACACATGCAAAATATTTTTCCAATACATGAAGGTTTAGGGGTGCCAGCTCTCATGTGTTTCTGTGGATAAAGGGGCAACAGTGCTAACCGGTCACCATAGAGCTCTGATGTAAAAAAAAAAAAAAAAAAAAGAAGACTGCACCTCAAGAAAACTGAGGAGATATTTATATTTTTGTGTTGGGTATGTATACACTTATTACATGTAATTACCATATCTGCAGTTGCTTCTTTGTATACTGAAATACTTTGAGTGAAATGTAGTCATATTTAGAGGTATTTGGTGCCCATTACATCTAAGGTTAACTTGCTAGCCACAGTTAGCTAAGCTATTAAGCTGATCATCAACAGTATTTTAGAGTAGGCAATATCATATTCAGAGTATTGATGTCTCATCTTTATTGAGTGTAGCATTGTAGCTGTTCAATTAACATTTTAAATAAAGGTTTATTTGAGTGCAGCTAGTCACTCTGGTAGTGATGTTACTGTAAGTTCTCATTGTAATGATGAAGTTAGACGATGTAGAGCTTAGATTTGAGGCTTATGCATGCATGGTACATCATAATTGAGTGATATTAGGTATGCTAAGATATGATTGTAAACCCTATCCTTGTCCTTGTATCCTTTTCATTCTCAGGCACTGTACAACACAACAAACCCCAGGATCCAGCTAAGATGCTGTCCTCACCAACTGTAGGGTTGCCAACTTTCACGCAGAAAAGAAAAAAAAAAAGTCTGTCCTAGTTTGCTCAGAGGTTAATACTGAAATGAGGCCATATCACACTTCTTTGAAAAATTACAAAATAAACAGGCGTCAATCACAAAATGTTAATAGTGATAATGCACTGACTGTAACACTGCAATTATTCATTATTCGTTTAAGGGGCTTTCACACAGCACGCGGTTTGGGCCGCACGCTATTAATTATTATTCCCTCCTATTGGATGCACCGAGGTGTTGTCACTGGGTGCTGCGCCCAAGTTAAAATATTTTCAATTTGGGCGCTGGCACCAGCCTCGCACTGCGCTCAGCCCGGCGCAGACTGGTGCGCCTTTGTCTCCTGGCTCCCGGGTACCTGCTGCTGTTGCTATGGGCAGGCACTTTGTAGCTTAGCAACACTGAGTGACAGCGCTTTCACCAATGAACGGAGTGCACACTCACTGACGTGTGTGAATGAGCTCCGCTCATTGGTCAAACAGCGGGCGAGGGGGCAGACTCTCAAAAATAAGGGACAAAGTACGTCCCTTATTGGTTCAATACGGGACGTGTGTTTTGGTTGCCAAATACGGGACGATTCCGTATTTCAAGGGACGGTTGGCAACCCTAACCAACTGGTCCCAGCCAGACTAGCTGGAGACATTTCGGGTGGGATGCACCAGCTAGGTTCAAGGTTCCATTTCCATTCCCTCTCTCTCCCTGGTGATGTTGCTCAGTGAGGCGGACTCTGGCACAGACTGAGCATTTACGTTTTGTCAGTTCTTATCATTAGGTTGTGTGAGTTTCCACTAGGGTTTGTTCTTTTAAGTGTCTCACTATTGCCCCTTGTGTGTAACAGTAAAGTCAGTTAAACTTTATATTTGTGTCTGACGTCTATCTCTGCTGCACAAACATAAAGAAAAAGGTGAAGCATCATCCAACTTAGCACCCATAAAATTTTGGCTTGGATCTGACATGTCGGTCCTTGATCTCCAGTCATTGTTTGGACCAGAATTACACAACCTATAAAACAGATTTTGAACAAACTTGATACAGGTGTGAAGCATTGGCCAACCTAGAAACCCTAAAATGTTGGTGTGGATCCAACCCACAAGGCAGGTCCACAGGCCACGAGAAGATGTCCTATTGCCCTCCATTCATTTGTCTATAAGCTGTCGTAAATGAAGAATCTTGAAAGGTGAATTCTAAGAAATTCCCAAAGTTATCCAAAGGGCAAACAAACTAATTTTGCTTGAGTTACCCTATAGAACATGTTTCTGTATAAAAGTTCACCTTATTTAACCTTTGGCAAATAGACTAAAAAATGCACATTTTTTGACATTTCACAGAAGTTCACGTGTTAGCTGGTACCCCTAAATCTCAATGGATTTCCACAAAACTTTGCAAAAGTCATTTGTACATGAATAGGAACAAAATGCAATGCCAGCCAGATTAATATTTTGGAATTAAAATTTCACCATGTTAATTTGATGCACCCTAATGCACATATACACACGTTATTAAAGCCACTATTCAACAGTCTATATTAATCAAATCTGTCATTCTCAAATTAATTTTGATAGAGTTGATGGACTGAAAAATGACACCAGTGCTGTGAAAATTGACTTATCCTGTAAACTGCTTTCTAATTTATGTGTCAAGTGCTGGTCTTGGTCACACTGTTGTTAAACACGACCACTGAGTGACTCAAGAAGTTGCACAAACCATCAAGTTTTGTATTCAACTGATTGCAGCTATACACATTTTACTGTTCTCATGGCCCCCAAATATCCAGCGTTTTCCTCAGAATGTTATAGTTGTCACCTGGTCTGAAATAGCATTTAAGACAAGTGAACTCTCCACTCAAAGCCATAATAAAAATATTCTTGCATACTCATGCAGAATCCATTCAAACTGTTGCATCTGAGTCATGTTAGCTTAGGGGTGTAGAGGTGTGTATACTCCTGAATATCGGTGTGTATGTCTTTATAAATCAACATACATTTTTGAAAAGCATGTGTATGTGTGTATTTCAGTGTGTACCTGTACACAGCGCTGGGCTCTGTGCTATAGGAGGCCCTGACCAACACTCGGGTCACATTGGCCAACACAGACAAGAAATCCCTTCGGCTGATTGGCTGCCCGGTCTCTGTAACCAGGAAGTTTTCTGGTAGGAGAGCGATGTGGCTGGTGACAGGCGAGGAGGGGTACACCGGCTGGCCATATCTGCTGTCAGTTATCTTCACCCCGCCTCCCTGGTAGAGAGAGAAAAAAGGAAGTATGCAAGTTATCCTTTCACATTCTCTTTTTCTTCCTTTCTATCTTTGTTTCTCTCACACATCACATTTAATTCCATCAATCAAAGAAATGGATGTTCTCTAGAATTCAAATACAATGGTCCTGGCATAAGAGCACTGACATATCCGACCAATTTAGACAAAAATAAAAAAATAAAAATAAAAAATAGGAGAGTGAATGATGTGTCATTAGCTAATGAATTGCAGTCTCTATTGACATTTTGAATGGACTGAATGCAAAAGTGAATTGAGCCCAGCCCTGGTATCTGACTATCTCTTGTTGAGAACGGATCAATGGCATGTAGCAGCTAATACAGAGTGACAACTACTGATGGACAGAGAGAGAGAGAGAGAGAGAGAGAGAGAGAGAGAGAGAGAGAGGGGGAGAGACCAAGAGAGAGCGAGTAAGAGAGAGAGATCACCATGCCAATAAACCATTAAATGAATACTAATTGAAAGAGAGGGAGAAGAGAGAAAGGGAGGCTGAGGGAGGGATGAAGAGGCAAAAGAGAGACTGGGAGAAAGGAGGGCAAGAGATGGACAACAGCCAAAGTCACCTAACAGTTAACAGTTTTTATTGGATCTCTCTTCAAGCAGGAGGGAAGAGGATTTCGCTGACTCTTTACTGTTTTTCAACTCACATTTTTAACACGGCAAAAGAACGTTTTTCTTAACCAGTCATTTAATCTCGTACTGGGTTGCCTCTTCAACCCTGCATGTTTGCTCAAACCCACAGAACTTTATTACAAATTCTAGTGAGATCCCGAGGTTTCCAAAGATCCCAAATATATGTCCTGCTGAGTTGCAAAAAAATTTGTATAACATGATCCACAATAAAATTAAATAGGTATTTTGTATTTGATGTGATGGTGCAGCCATAAAGCCATGGCATCTTGGGTTTGAATATTTCATTCAGTATGAGCATGATGAAGCTTCAGTAAAATGCTGCAACCAGCAGATACAGAATATACATCTGCTTGTTGTACTATATCATCAAATGTGGGGGGGGGGGATATTTTCTAATTTTTAAGCTGCTTAATGGGAAGTTTAAGGGAGTCCAGGTGGCTAAAATCGTGTTCATCTTACAAAAAGAGAAAAAAAGGAAAAACAAAAAATCTGGCCCTGGGTGAGATTATTCCACTTGTTTCCCATTCAATTTAATCCATTTTGAAGATGTTCTTGAAATAAGCAGCACACTCTTGAGGTAGTAGCAAGATAATGTTCCTTGACTGAAGAAAATTCTCTCTCAAAAAAAGTTGATTTGGACTGGAAACAAATGAAATTAGAATTTAGAAAAGATCATTCAGTCAAATCAACAGTTTACACTTGCATTAACAATACATAAATAATTCAATGAAATCCAGTCAATACTGGCGTAAATGACTGCTTAAAATGGGTATTTCCTTGCACTCATTTGCAGCTGTAGCTGAACTGAATTGAGAATGAGAGATGGAAATAAACAAAGACAGAAAGATTGATAGATTAAATCCCAACAGGCGAGAGCTTCTTCGTGGAGTCCACCACAAACCGAAAACAAACAATATTACAACTTCGGGGAATAAATGCAGAGAGCAGACAGAGAGAAGGGGGTAAGGCGAGGAAAAGAGAGACAGACAGAGCTGGGTGACAGTGTGTAGGTGGTTCATTAATGTTTGTCATTTGGAGAAGAGCGACACTCTTCCTCATCTCCTCCTCCCATCCCCTCCCCGTCTGTCTGTCTCGCTGACACGTCTTCAAATAACACCAGCTCACTGATGTACGTCTCTCCATCTCGACGTCTTCCTCTCATTCTGCCTTTCTCCCTCCAGTATAAACAAAAACAAATTTTATTTTCAGAAAAGCTGTTTTCAGAAAGCAAACGTGAGCTTTTTGTTCAAGAAAAGGCTCTATACCCGTCTAAATTACATTACTTTGACTCTTCTTACCATGATGCATAATGTGAACTAGAGATCGTAAGGATGCATGCCAGCTAAAAAAGTGGGCAAACTCTGCTCTGCACATATAACAGTGTGTTTAGATGGTAAGATTAGGAGTAGAGTTTAGGATTATGACTTTATTCACTGACAAAACAGTGGATGAAGTACTGGATTGAATTAAATTAAATTCAATTAAATAGTAATAATCCAAAAAATGTCTTTTTTTAATTTTATTTTTTCCCATAAAGTATTGGCTTAACAGCATGGATTACTGTAGCAAGCGAAAACAAAATAAAAAAAAATAAAATAAAATAAAACTGAAATCCAAAATACAAAAAGTGTCTTCACCCATATTCAAATTTTATTCTTAAAGGACTGAATGAATTTTCTTTTCCTATTAACCTGTGGTGCTTAAAAAGTGTTGCATATGAGATTTTTTCCAGTGCACGATGTAACTGTTTTCACATGTAACAGCAGCCTGTTAGCGATACAGTATTTGGAAATCCTTCCAACTAAACTAATTGAAATTCCAGCTTTTGGCATCTTTACAGTAACATGTGATTGGTAGAAAGTTGGTGTGTGCAATAATAGGATCATTTCTGCAGCTCTGGCGTAGTGTGTGGATGCATATACACACACTGTACAGTACGCGTATATGTACACACACACACACACACACAGACACACACACACAAACCCATACACACACAAACAAACACTCACAAACAGTTGTTGTTTAGTGATACAGTGTGAATAAACAGTTAACTAATAGTGTTGCTGCTTTGCTTATTGCTGCCATACATCATATCACCACGTACTCATTATAAAGACACAGAGAGAGAGAGGGGAGGAGACACTCTGCAAGTTCAGCACTTCTCTGCCAGCTGTGTGTGTGTGTGTGTGTGTGTGTGTTAACTATTATCAGTGGCTTCTTTAGTGCTCTTCCATGGTGTAAAAAAAACTGTGAATTAAATAAAACATAAATATTGCTTGAGGCCAAAACATAGACACATAGACACGCCATTATGCGCATTACATATTCATATAATATAAACAGACATTAGATAGAAAGATATACTGTGTATGGATTTCTTCTAGCTAGCTCACTTCTTCATAGATTAATATTTAAACAAGACTTTACGAGAGTCTGAGAATATATTGGTAGTTATTTGTTATTAGTAGTACGTCAGCATCTATATAATGTGTGTGTGTGTGTGTGCGTGTGTGTGTGTGTGTGTGTGAAATCTTACCTCTATGATAAGGTCAGGTTGTGAGGTGACTCTGATGGCTGTCTGTTGTTGCTGGTCTGTAGTGTAAGACACTCTGTAGACCAGACTTCCTCCATAGGCCAATAGCTAGACACACACACACACACCAAAGAGAGAGAGAGAGAGAGAGAGAGAGAGAGAGAGAGGGAGAGAGAGAGAGAGGGAGAGAGAGTTGATGTTTGTACTTTAGGGAACTTTACTACACAGCTTTGTGAAACACTTTGCAATACTGGAATACTTATTGCCTGAGATTCTGGTACATCACAAAAGTCTACGGTCCAATATTTCTGAACAAGTCACACACACTGAACATCCAGTCCATATACTTCTGCGACCCCCTTTCCACCTGGCATTAATATGGCTATGTAAAAGCTACTAACTTCCTCCTGATTTTTTCCTCACATGTGACACAGATCTAATTGTTTATGCCAGTGTGAACAACAAAAACCCACACTGAATCTGGAATTTTCTTTTCTGATTTTGACCACTTTCGTATGTGATCCAAAATCAGATACTAGGATATGATTCCTGCTTTTGTGATTGCTTTGTGAACGCTCAGAACAGAATTCATGTGTTTGTTTGTTGTTGTTGTTTTTCACACTGAGATCACACCACTGTCAGAGCGTCATTATTCATTGATTGTGATGGACAAAATAAAACATGGAGACAGGAGGTTTCAAATTTAATGAGTATACAGGAAGGTGCTTCTATCAAAGCCCTTTTTTTTTTTTTTTACCTTGCTGCCCTCAGCCTGACGGACACAGCTGACGGACTGCCAAAACACCACTGTTCAATTCAAGAAATGAATACCTGCACTGATATTTTATTAATTGTGATGATGGACAGTTGTTCAAGTGGCATTTTTTGTGGTTCAACAGTGTGCTTGTTGCAAATGTGGGAAATATGTACAGATTACTGATGTCAGATAGGCATATATAAAGACATACAAAGATGAATGTGAACAGTCGAGGTAAAAAGATCAAATGTGAGAAAGAAACTGAATCGGGTCACTTGCAAACGCTGTGCGAGAGTGTCTTGTATCCAGATTGTATCTAGATATGTTTACGAAGGATTACATTTACACCTGGTATTACACTAACATGCATAAAACACAATATAGCTCATTTTCTGCAAGTTACATGAGTAAATAATTTATATAAAATGACCACATGGAAAGGCCCATATCCATTCCATTTTAAATTATATACTTGACAAATAAAAGGTACTTAATTATATGTTGTAATGTGTCACCTTTTATAGGAACCTTTGAATTAAACAGTAAACAAAATATATAATATGATAAATAAAATAAGTAAAATAAAAATCTAATGATGGAAGGAGTCTATCGGCAATCTGTACACACTTCCTGATGCTGACACAATGTTTTCTGAGGCAACAACAGTGCCCTGAATGCACCATATGGAGCGATACTTGTTCAGTCAGTGACTGTGGCCATTTACTTTTCTGTCAAAACGTCTCCACAGCTACGCTGCAGGTGTGTGTGGCTCCTGCAGGGGCTGCTGCTGGGACTTGCTGCTCCTCTCCAGAATTGTAACTGCATGTAGGGGCAATGCAACACCACTTAGGTCTGCGAGACTTTTTTGCGCACAGCCTCTGTGGTTTGTACCGGTTGATGAGGACGACATGATGCTGGTTGTCATGTCTCCTCAACCGACTGGAACTGAGGAGGTATGTATCTCTGCTGTGATGCTGTCAGCTCATCCTAAATCCTACAGACTGCAAGGTGTTACTAAATTCATGGTGAGAAATAGCTCCAAACATTGCTTTGGAGTGAACTTTTTATTTCAATAAATGCAGCCATGAGCTCTCCTATTTTTATCTGAACTTCATCAACACAGTTAATAAAATGACAGTGCTGTCAACATTTTAGTGATCGGTGAAGTGCAACACTCAGAGCAAACACGCACTCCCGTATAGAGCATTACAGCAAACATATACTATATTTCACTTAAGCTGTCTGTTATTACTTATATTATGCAGTAAGTTCATGTTGATTGGGTTCATGCCTGCAATGCAGAGGAAAGTTACGGAGAAAATACACTGCCGTAAGAAATTACCAGAGAGTTGATTTGTGACACAACAGAATAAACAATAGAGCAAAACATGGAGCGATAGATGCTTTTCTACAATCACACAATATATATCGCCATATGGCTAACGCTTACACTTGAAGATTTTATACTTCTGAGCTGATGAACATGATGTTAATTTATGAGATCAGACTTGACACCAAGTTGAATTCTTGAGCGGTACGTGATGCTGTATGTGGGGACAGTTTTAAACATGCTGAGCTCAAAGTCTTGTAAAGGTTGAAATTTCTAGCATAAAGTGACAAAGGCAGCTCTAAATTCTTTAAAATGGATTAAGTTGCACAGTTAAGGATAACTTTTTGTTGTTTCGTTCAAATATTTTCACTGTTTCACGGCCTGCTGAGCTGCTGGTACATAGGATGACATTACGTGACAAATGAAATTTACATGGGTTTTGAAGAGGAAAAGATTATTCTCATCAGTCGTGTAATTCAGAAGTATATATGATTCACTTGTAAATTCTTTTTTGATGATAGTCGTCAAAGAAATACAGCTAATACTATTGTAACAACAGCTACTACTACTGCTAATAATACTATTGTTTTTTCCGTTACACTCTGCTGTTAAGTAAAGAGCACAGCAATATGCTAGTATCTTGTTGTCTTGTGTTCTTTCAGTGCAGCGATTTCTGTCGAGTCCACAGAATGTCTTTAGCTGAGGAAACGCTGCGTCGGCATGATCCCGAAATTTATTATTCTGCTCCAACCTGAATGGTAATGGGTGGGCAAGCGAGATAATAATGCTACCATAAAAACCAGAGAGCGAGCGAGCGAGAGAGGGAGAGAGAGACAGAGAATGGAGCTTGAGACAGGGTGATAGAGAAGCAGAGACAAAGAGAGAGAGAGACAGAGAGACAGAGAGACAGAGAGAGAGAGAGAGAGAGAGAGAGAGAGGCAGAGGTGAACTTAGTGCCTCTATAAACGTCTTCCATTCTGCATCATTACTCTCAGTCCTTAAACCAGGAGGAGGAATCACCCATTTCACACCTGACTGAAAACACACACACACACATGCATGCACACACACATACATGCACACACAAGCAGGCCAATAAGTGGTGTTATACTTGGGAGGACATTTTATTGAGTAACAATTATTCTCTATCTGACCCCATTTGCAGATTTGGACTGGGATAGTAAAAGCATAGTTTACACACAAACACACACAGAGTCCACAAAGCATGCACGCATCAGACCCTTGTACTTCTGCTGCGGGTGTTTAGCCATTAGCTCGTCTGCACTCCAGTAACGCTGTAAGTGCACAGGATTCACCTCTGAGCCAACAGGGCGCTGCAAAGACCGGCGTTTTGATTTTGGGGTTATGAATGTCACAGTAAAGTCAGTTTCTAGAATCGGTAAACAGGTGAGTATGAATATGCCTAAACTGTCCAAATAAAGTCTGGGTTGGGTTTTGCACAGTGGATATCAAAAGTCCTCCTTTCACTTTTTTTAGTGAGGCCTGACAAGGAAACCCAGTTGAGAAAGAACATATTTAACTTGAATTGAAGGACATTAAAACCGGGGATGTTAGTGATTAATCAATGATTAATTACAATTAAGAATTTGATAAATTAATGTTAATGACAATTGATCAATCACTAATTTACTGCATAGATGTAGGTGATTTCCTGTACTTTTTCTTCTAGTCTTCAGTAGCACTCATTATCCGTTCTGTTGGATTAATTCGTTACAGGCTAAGCTATAATAGTCAAGTACAAGTTTGTGCACTGCCTGACTGCCTCTCATTACTAAATATTTTGGGCTATCTATAAATTGTTTTCATACGTCTACTCTGTGTCTTCTGATATAAGATTTGATATTAAACAAAAAATAAATTTCGTCTTCACATTCATAAGCAAAAATGCAACCCGTCTCCTACAAATTATTTTCCCATATAACTAAACTGCATTCTTGATTACATTTAGGGGGAAACTAATTTTATTGTGGATTACATTTGTTGTTGATACGTAAGTATGTGTGATTGCTGATGTATTACATATTGCTTATACATAATGTCAGCTGGCATTACCTTTAGGCATCAAAACTACTTGGTTAAGGTTAGAGAGAGGTTAGGTCAGATCGTCTGGGAGAAAGTCGGTTGATCTGCCCCCCCACCTTCAGACTAAGGGATTACAAACGTTTCTGTGAGACATTCGAAAGAAACGGAATCTGCAATAAAATACCTCCTCTCGGAACATAACTGAGAATGCATTTTAGTCCTATCAGAACATAATTTTTAGGAGAAAGGGATCACAAATGTGTACAGATTTTAACAGATTACTCGACTGGTTGGTTGTTACTGTCTCTGACTAATCAAATAATGAAAAAACAAAAATCTGCAAGCCTGGTGAGAGCTAAATGCACGCTGGTTACGTACAGTGGCTGTGTGCGCACACTTTAATCAATTATTCCCACATGAAGCCTTTATACAAGAAGTCAAATTGCATGTTTTTCATTTTTCTTCCTCACTTTTGCAATTTTATCTGTTATGTTTGTGGAAGTTGAAGCCCCTTTTGCTTCCATAGCAGCAGTAGATCTGTTTGGATGAGCTTTTTTATGAACATCTCAATGTACAAATATAAGTCTTTTGAAATTATTGACATTTCTCAGAAAAATCATTTCTACTCTCTGATGTCATGCTCTCAACCCAGACAATAATCAAAGCTTTTGTCATGGCAACCTGATGACCCCTCTCTGTCCTGGAGAGAAAATAAATAAATAAAAAACAGAGAAAAGAAAAGACCAACAGAATGGAACAGCAGGAGGGGGGAATTGTACGAGGGGAAAAGGAAATTATGGGGACTGGAAACAACCACACACACACACACACACACACACACACACACACACACACACACGCACACACACACACACACACACACACTGACTCATACAGTTAGAATAGACTTCCATAGGAGCCCTGAGAGCTCGATAAGCCTGTTATTAACTCTCTTAGTGGCCAGAATAAGAAGACTCTACATTCAATAGCTGTCAGAGAGGAAGAAACAATCCCAGCTGTTAAAACCTAAACCAGAAATCTGACACAATCTTCATTATAAACCTAATTTCCCCTCGGGGATCAATAAAGTATTTCTGATTCTGATTCTGATTCTGATTCTAAAAGCAAAGCCTCTGTCACCAACATGAGTGTCTGCTGGCCCTAGGAAAAGGAGCCACGGTGTAAAATATATCCACTTATATGAGTTATTTGGTCTAGCACTGAGGTGGAAATTATTATTTAGCTCAAAATAAATAAAAAGTAAGTGGACATAAATATAAGAAAATTAAATTGCCCATCAAGTGAAATAATTGTGCTTGCTTCCAATACAAAACAGTTTGGTTCAAAAAGTTAAATTAGGTGACAAATGATTGTGGAGTGTTCTGTCTTATTTGATCTTGTTTCAAGCTACTGTCTCTGTTATAGGAAAAATATGATTTTGAGACTGAATATCAGACTAAATGATGTTAAGTTAAGGACGGACATGTTTTGCATTTTGTGTGAGAGTCACACTGCTTTCACAAATAATGTCTGAATAGTGGAGGGTGACTCGCTGGCCAAAGGAAACACAATTACATGACTAAATGCTCAGCAGTATTAAAGAAAGCATGGTCTGACCTGACCTGACCTGATCTGCCGGGAAACAAGAGGAAAAACCTGCACAATACTATTAATAAAGTCTGTCGCCTGCATGTTTGCATGCTCTCTGCATTGTATGTTATGCTATTCATTAATAGCATAATTAATAATAATTCTGTAAAGTTTTTTTTTTTTTTTTTTTGGGGTCCAAGTGAAAATAAAGTGGGTGCACAGAGAGAACAAGGCAATATGAGACTACAGGAGAAGTGAAGAGCAAGAGGCAAAGGCTGAGAGGAGAGAGGGTAGGAGCCAACAGAAAAATTCTGCGCGGTCCTATTATGGGAGAGGAGAGGAGAGGATAGGAGAGGAGGAAAGTTATACGATGAGATTTTACTCATTGCCGGTGGGGAGGAGCAGGATGGGCGGAGAGCGACAAGAGGCGTGAAAATGAATCGCTATCAACCCCAATCCTCTACCAGGAATCTCATCGGGGCTCTGGTGTAATATGACTTTTCCATGACTTTCCATAACTAAGTCAGAGCTTTTCCATGACCTAAAAATGTTTATCCCCTCCTGGTTTGTTAATGTTGATTTTCAAGAGGGGTAAACAGTCTGGTTTCCACTACCGTTGGTCTTGCTGCAGAGAACAAACTGCTAGAAAAGAAATAAAGTGCAACAATGCATTGCAAAGTACGTGTGTTAAGGCAAAGTGTATGTGTGTGTATGAGTGAGTGTGTGTGTGTGTGTGTGTGTATGTGTGTGTGTGTGTTTGTGTGAAAATGATAGATAAACAAAGTGAAAACTCACAATATCAAGAGTAAACAATCGCAGACATCAGAAAGTCAACCCAGGTGTGTGTGTGTGTGTGTGTTTATATTTCTCTGTTTCTGTGTGGGTGCCTCTTTGTTTAAGGGGTCTTTCTGTGTGTGTGTGTGTGTGTGTGTGTGTGTGTGTGTGAGAAACAAGTCAGAAAACACATTCTGGTACACTCTTGTAAAGTGACCCATTTGGAAAATTCCCTGATGTTTTCTGACTATCCAGTGTTGTGATCTGTCAAGGATCAATACAATGATTGTAAACATGAAGAAACTCAGCCAGAAGTAGGTTTATAAAAGTATCAAGAGACACCAAACAGAAAAGAATGACACCAAACAAGACAAAAGACAAAAAACATCCAGCACAAAAAGGCTTTCTATCACGCTGACATAACCAATACAAGTGAGGAGGCAACATGACAGGCATCACAAGACAGTCACAGCCTTGTTTCACTGTAAACATACATTAAAACACAAGAAACAGATGAAAAAAAAATACCTTCAAGGAGAACAAATGTTTTTGCCTGAGAGTGAATTGATCAAAAACTTGGCTGGTAACATTTTAAACAGTAAAATATTACAGCGATGCTATTCCATTTCCAATAATGGGTAGTTTCACAAATGAGTTCTTCAGTTTCAGCAAAAAAAAATATTATTATTATCAATCAAAAACCTGTTTTCCCTGTAAACATCAAATACAAGGTGAATCATCCAAAAACTACCCCCCCGCCCAGCTCCCCCTGATTCTTTTCCCTCATAATTAGCTGTCATCTTCTCATGCTGAGCCCGCTAAGATGACAAATGACAGAAAAGTTTTCTGTTTCTAGGTGGAAATATTCTGATTGTGTTGATTTTATTCTGGCAAAAGGACGACAAAAACTTTGGCCATCTACACAAACTGGTTTCCTTGATCACATTTACACAAGGAGGAAAGAGACTTATCCAGATATTTGGAGGTAAAACTTTGCCAAGTTTGAGAGTGTAACATAAAAGTATTGCTCTGTAACTAGTAATGGGATGAATTAATGCTCCTTAATAGGCAAAATAGTTTAATTACTTTGGAAACCAGCGTTTTTCAGTAAGGAGCCCGGCAAACCACATGAGACTTACTTCACAAAAAATGAAAAGCGTTGATCTGCGTTTCAAATGTCTGTTTGCTGTGAGTTTGGAAAAGTAGATAGTGGAGACCAAACCTCTTGGATAAATTGGATATAGGAGAGTGAGAGAGTATAGGACAGAGAGAGAGAGAGAGAGAGAGAGAGGGAGAGAGAGAGAGAGAGAGAGACAAAAGAAAATCATCTTTCAGGAAATGAAAACCAGATTGTCGCCAAAGACAAAGAAAACAAACTCCACACATGCAAATACACGCACACACACACGCACACGCACACACACACGCACACACACACACACACACAGAAAGACCCCTTAAACAAAGAGATACCCACACAGAAACAGAGAAATATAAACACACGCACACACACACACACACACACACACACACACCTGGGTTGACTTTCTGATGCCTGCGATTGTTTACTCTTGGTATCGTGAGTTTTCACTTTGTTTATCTATCATTTTCACACACACACACACACACACACACACACACACACACACACACACACACACACACACACACTATTGTTGTTTCTAGCAGTGGGGTTAGATTGGTTCCAGATGGACGAACAGACAGTGGAATGAAGAACAATATACGACCACACTGACCCTGTGTGTGTGTGTGTGTGTGTGTGTGTGTGTGTGTGTCTGTGTGTGTCTGTGTTTGGTGTGTATTTGATGTGTGTTTGATGGCTGGACAAGAGGAGGGGATATACTGGTCACACAAAAGCAGGAAAACCAAAATTCGATGGAAATGTTCTATAAGGTAAAAATCAAATATTTCCATCATTATCGGGGCATTTGAAAATGAGTGTCATTCAAAAATATGTGCAAGAATTCTGCCACTGGTCAATCAAACATCCACTCATCAGTTTTAGCTAATATAACTACACTGCTGCAACATAAATAATCCTCAGAGAGTAAAGCCTATGTTGTAATGTGCATAAATATAAATTTGCAAGTTACATATTACCTAACATTAGCTAACACCTTTCTAGTTCTCCCAAGATCAAAGTCTAATTAACATTATCAGCAGCACCGTGGCTGTCCTCCCTGCTGGAGAACAAAGAAGAAAGGTGGAATTTAAACTGGCTATACATAATTTCTTTCACATGCTGTGGTGTATACTGGGCGCCAAATAAACAATCCTTAGACATGCTGAAACCAACAGGTATTTTGATAGCTGTTTCACATTTGCACTGATTGATGGTTGCATGGATTTTTCCCCCCTCTGGTTGATGTGGCTTTTCAAGCATCACTGAGCAGATTAGTGTGAAGGAATTTTCTCTGTAGCTGTAGGTCACATAAGGCCCCATTGAGCTTTATTGATAAGATGTACTGTCACCATGCCACCAAGGCCGTAAGTCGGAGACATGCCAGATATAGTGAGACAAGACCAGACAGACTGACGTCTTTCACAAACACAGATCTGCTGACCTCTAGCACACTTAGGTAAAGATACCTCCTTTAAATAAAGCATGCCAGTGAGCAACCCTCAGAATTGGTGTGGTACTACACAGTGTTCGCACTTGTAGCACTCATACTCTGTTCTCCTCAGCTGAGCATCAATAAACATCTTTTTCATAAGACATCACAGTCTCCTGAGATCTGCTTCACTCTGAAAGTTGGCCAGAACTTCACTCTTTTCCATCACAATCAGTACCTAGTCTTAGCTATCCACTTGTGTTTGGCTTTTATTGCTGCCTACATCGACTCATTCATTAAGTCCATGTCAGAGATGCATCAGGACAGATTGGTGTTTACACTACAAATGATATGTGGTCAAATGTGTACCAGACCTCCTCGGCAAGTGGTTTGAGTGATCAGATAACAATGCCTCTTTGTGGTGTTGTATTTAGTGGTGAAATGCACGTAAAAACAGAGTGTAAACAGGTTCTATGACCCAAAAAACAGTCCATTCTGCAACATCTTGATTTATGTCTTCATAAAAAAATAGCCCAGACACCAGTAGTTGCTGACAAAAAGCTACCGTCATTAAGTCGTAGGGTGGTTATGATGCTGCAGGTTAGATGGAACACGCAGCATTCACATCTCGTCCAGTAAGATAATTGAGAGCAGCTCTTTCATTTGCTTCCAGCCTTTTAGAGCCAATCAATGACCGTTCTGCTTTCCCACGGCTGGCTGACTCTTGAAAGTCATCCTCAGCAGCTCACTATGTATCAGAGATACAAACAATGGCCAAACACCCACTCAAACAGCTATCAAATACATCTAACACAGACCTACTTCTAATGCTGAGATCGCAGTTATAGTTGCTACAAGTATCATTTTAACATCACTAAATCATTACTGCTCTGAATTTGAGACATTAGTATAATTACTTAAAAAGGAGACCACTGCAGGGAAACATTTAGCAAAAAAATTGCTGTATTTCCTTACAGCACAAAGGAACATTGCTTAATGGCACAAAACCAGAATTACTTTTATTTTTACAAGTAATATCTGTAATACCAGCTGCTGCTGGCTGTGATCCTGATTCATTCATGGTCACCTGCCCAGTAACCCACCTTTCCCCACCACGTTTCAAAGTGATTGTAACATTTAGTGCACCAGATCACCATGGCTCATTTTTTTTTCTTTTATTATTTGTTTTACTGTTTTTATTTATGTAAAAAATGAAAATGAAAATGAATAAATCTTATAGATGTTCACATGCTATGTTCTTTTAGGGGAAACACTGCAATGGGAGAAAAAGAGCAGCATGCTCGTTGTGACAGGAAACCACAAAGTTACTGGGAAATGTAGTCTTAATTTTAACAAACCCCTAATGCCATGCCTAGCACCTCAGATTTCCAACTCACAAGTCCCCAACTCACTAAGAGACACAATTTTTGCTGCATTATTGCATTATAGATTATATTATTGTGCAATGATAGTTATCTATTTTATTGAATGTATATTTGATAAGGATGGATTGAACATTTCATAAAAATTATGATGTCATGTATCATAACATTTATAGCTTGGGCCTTTGGTAAAACAGTTACAAATAAAACATTATCAGCACAAGAGACGGTAACTCTTTTTAACTCTCTTTTAACAGAGCACAGGACAAAATTGAGTAAAGGAGGAATTCTATTACTATTCAACTATCCACAGATCATGCAAACCAAGTTTTAAGTTTGTGTGATGAAAACATTTTGTCACTGAATTACAAATGCAACAATGGGTTGTGATGCATTACTACAACAGACAACCAGGGTTTCCTGTCATTACATTTGAGCCATGCATAGAGCTCTCTTGCATAGTTTGCAGCAACACAAATGTATTTCTGATGAAGCTGCCTTACAGCCGATCAGCATGATAAATCTCTACATATAGCAGACATGCAGAGGAGCACAGAGGATATAAGAAGAGAGGAGGAGAGGGGAAAGAAAGAGGAAGGTGAAGGAGGTGAGGGAATGGAATGGAATGAGGAACCTATTTCAATCAATGGAAAACCAGATTAGAAAAGGCACGATAAATAAACTTCTCCACACACACATACACACACACACATGCAACATTATTGTCTCTGATAAGTCACAGCTCAGCAGCCTGGTAGAGGCACATATTCTTCGAGCAGAAAGGGGAGAAATTTTGTCCACACACAGTTTAGAAAAACACTTTCCAGACAGATTTCATTCATCACAATGGTGAGGTGTCAACCACTATAGCTGAAGTGAAATAGAAGCATTTTTCAAAAAAGGGCTGCTATTTTCTGCTTCTGGTTTGCACCTGTGGCAAGATTTCTTTTGTAAGGGCGATTTTGTGTTTTTTTCCCTGCATTACTGGGCAGTATAAGGGTTCAGAGACATGGAAGATAAGAAATTGTTGAGGTTTGGGGAGAAGTGAGTGAGAGAGAGAGAGAGAGAGAGAGAGAGAGAGAGAGAGAGAGAGAGAGAGAGAGAGAGAGAGAGAGTAGACCGCATGCAACCTGAGGTGGTTTCAAACTCACTTGTTTGTGTGTGTGTATGTGTGTGTGTGTGTGTGTGTGTGTGCAAGTTTGACAGAAGTTTCGACATATTTCTGAGCTTCCTTTCATCAACTGCCAGCCGAGGATGTTTCTCCTCCCTCTCTCCCACTCTGTCTCCATCTTCCTCCATCGCTCTGTAACCATCTCCCACTTGTCTGTTTCTTTCTCTCTGTCCATCTCTGTCACTCTTCCCCTCTAACTGATGAGCATTGGCAGTGTTTCTTGTTATGCCTGTAGTGACTGGAAATCTATTGGTACAGTAAACTTGCCTACAAGACGGAAACAAGGAGGTTAGGGTTTGACTGGCATGGGTTTTTCAAAGCTGGTAGCAGCATTTTCGGAGTGAAGTGGCTGACAGCTAAATATTCAATTTGACCATTTTCCGGCCCCCCTTTTCATACCAACCTCCAGTGCAGTATTGATTAGTTATACAATCAATACTATACATAATCAAGGAAAATGCATCATATCAGTGATATCATATCACCTCAATTCATCTGCAAATCGATATGTCAGTTTAACGACAGTGGTTCTCAACCTTTCTGGTGTCAAGGACCCCCAAATTGATACACAATAGGCCATCTGATAAAATATTCCAGAAGTGTCTACACTGTATATTGGCAGATTAACAATGAACAGTGTAAAACATGTTAACAGAATAGTCATTCTTATACAATCTCTCATTTGGCTAACTTCTAGTACATGAAATACTCATGTTCAGAATTGCTGCTACTAGAGATAATAGTTTCCAAGGGTTTATGCCAATGGTTAGTCATATACAAGTGCTTTAAATAAAACCCTTCTGAATCCCACATAGACCTCTCAAGTGAAACTCTGACGTAGTGTCACTACAGTTCCATGGGTCATTTATATACATAGAATGTGACTCTGTTTTCACATAAGGGCACCTTTCACAGTCTGCGTTAACCATAGGCTAAGACGTTTTTACTCACGTATAAGTTTTCAAGTGGTGTAGACAATTTAAGTCACCCGCTGCGAGCAGCTCAGTGTTTGCGTTGCTTAGTAACTGAGCCGCTCTGAGCAGCTGGGTGTCTGCACTGCTTAGTAACTGAACCCCAGTCTTGTAATCTTCCCAACTGAGTGTTTCACCACGATCTAGCTAACTTACAACTCCCCCGTCTTAATGTTCAGTTTTGTTAGCAGATGTGTCAAGATGTTTTTAAATTTGATTTTTTAGGGTTGATCAGAAATGTTGACTTGAACTTGAAACTCATGATCACAAATGCACTGCAGTAAGAGTGTGCTGTATCGTCTGCTGATGTTTCAAGAGAGGAGTCAGAGTCTTGAATTCAGGTGTTTCGTTCAGTCCCATTTTTAAAATCAAGCATGTAGCCATGCAGTCTGCCTTTACAAACATTTGTGAAAGAATGGCTTGTTCTAAACAGCTCTCTGAATTTGAGCATGGTGCTGTAATAGTAATGTAACAGGATGCCAACATTGCAACAAGTCAGTTTGTGAAATTTATTCCCCCCTAGAAATTCCACCATCAACTTTATCACAAAGTGGAAGCGTTTAGGGAACCACAGCGACTCAGCCACCAGGTGGCAGACCACGTAAAGTTAAGGAGCGGGGTCGCCGAGTGCTGAGGTGCATAGTGCATAAAAGTGGCCAACGTTCTGCTGACTCAATAACTACAGAACTCCAAACCTCCTCTGGCATTAACTGTGTATCAGGAGCTTCATGGTTGAGCAGTGACATGCAAGCCTTACATCACCAAGCACAATGCCAAACGTGACCTCAACCCCATCCAACACCTGTGGGATGAATTAGAACGGAGACTGAGAGCCAGGTGCAATGCCTTCCCTGTGGATTTAGAATGGGATGTCATAAAAGTCTTGTAGGTGTAATCGTGTACATGTGGATAAAAATGTGCAATGAAAACTGTGACAGAAACAATGACCTGAAATCCCATTCTCATTACTCATGAAGGAATTTGCTATGAAAGTGTAAAGTGATGCTGATGTCACTTGCGAGTTCTATTTTGAATTTGACCTTAGCTCAAACTTTGTGGGCTCTAGTTTCACAGACCGGGCAAGGCGCTTCACCAACTGGGTGTGGCCAGGTGGATTTTGCAAGTTTGGCACACCGTGCGCGCTGGTGCAAGTACTCCGCCGTCCCTCCTACCGGCGGAAGGAAGGAGAGAAGGCGTGGAGTGGGTTTGACACAGCCGATTCACATTTAACCAATCAAATGAGCCCCTGTCCATGCCTTTAAAATGCGCTCCGCGAAGGCGTAATGAAAGTTTTCACAACTGACATGGAGGAAGAGAGCAGCAGCAACACACATTCAGGACAGTGAGGCCAGTCTTGGCTGCTGGAGTGTTGCTGGAGCTACCTGCCATCCATCTGTCCACCCATCCATGCATCTATCCTTAGATTCGTCTTCCTCATTTCTCTTTCTTTCCATTACCTACCTGCTTCGCATCTCTCTTTTTCCAGCTCTGTCACCGTCTGTTAAAGTTATTGATTTTTACGAGCAAATATAAATTTAACTGTGAAGCCCCCATTTTTAATGAATGTTTTTCCATCAAAGGATAATCCTCGCCATATTCATATAAATACATGTTTGTTTTGCAGCTTTCGACGCTATCAATGAGCGCACCTCGGCGAAGCCTTTTGGCATGAAACTGTCACTGCGCCAAGCTGACTCTGTCAACACCTCCCCCTGCTGCAACGCCACTCCCATCTCAGCACACCTCGGTCTGCCAAACTACCAAACTGAGCGCGCCTCGGGTTGTGCTGCTCGAAACCAGTTCTGCCGGGAGTTCGCCTCACTGCGCCACCCTGCACTGCGCCGGGAAACTAGAGCCCTGTATCTCCTAACCCTTCTCAGTCAGCCTGTATCTCCTCACAGTTTCGGGCTAATGAAGCAGACATGTCAACTTATAATCTCATAAACAAATTTTAAACTTTAATCAAATGATACCACTCTTATTTTTATCGCCTTGGCCTCAGTTTGTGCTGATACTCTTCGTCATGTCACGCTTTCTCTTCCTACCTCTGTCGTCTTCTTTCTTCATCTTTCACTGCCAAATGAACCAAAAATGGTATATAAAGGCAGTGCTTTAATAATAATGTGGTAATGACTGTCCTTGTGAATGAGCAGTCACTGGGCCTACGCAGGCAATGAGCTACCCAATGAGCATCAGTAGAATGCACTTCTGGACCAATGAACATCCAAAGAGTGCACTAACGGGCCAATGAGCATGCTCGCTGCTTTTGAATCAGGAACTCATGCACAAGAATTGAGAATGCTGTCTCACACACACACACGCGCGCGCACACACACACACTCACTCACACACACGCGTGAACACTCAAGCACGCCGCTTGTTTGTCGCTACATACACACCCTGTCACTTCCAATGACACACGCTAACATGATAAGCCACTATGCGTGTATGTGTGTGTGTGCATGTGTGTGTGAGTGAGTGAGTGAAAGAGTCACATAGCCAAGTCACATAGTATCTCTGTAACACGATCAGAGACTGAAGCAAAGAATCTCTTCTTCACACTCACACGTTCCTCCAAGCGATCACACACGCGCACCCGCACACACACACACACACACATGCGCGCACACACACACACACACACACACACACACACACACACACACACACTGTGGTAATTTGTTTGCTTCCCTTGTTTCGAGGCATTCGGTTCTGCTCTGCTGTCCCTAATGCCTCCAAAACACATCATTATCTGACTTATATAGGCCCGAAAATATGTGTGTGTGTCTCTGTGTGTGTGTGTCTGTGACTGTGTTTTGTCTGTGTGAGCATGTGCCTGAGTGAGTATGTGTGTTTGTGCTCCTGTTTGTGTGTGTGTATGTGTGTGCTAAGGGAAAAACAGTTGATTATCGAGTTCAACAGGCGAAACACTGTTTACCCTGAGAGAGACGGAGAGAGCAAGAGAGGGGGGGAGGGAGAGAGAGAGAGAGAGAGAGAGAGAGAGCTGGCGGGGGGTCGAGAAAGATGACTTAGGAATGGGCAGGAGAAAAATATGAGTCCTGGAGAGACGGCGTGAGCGTTAGAGGAGGAGACCCAGGAAAAAGAAGCCGGGCTGGTTAGAGGGACGAAGAGATGGAGGTTCAGACAAAGAAGTGAGATGACAAGTCAGGCCTGCGGGGTGCAAAGTAATGAAATTCAGTGATATGTTCCTCTGAGCCACGGCACCCAGACAAACATCACAGTCAGTCTGTTGTTGTAGTGTAACAACTCGACTTCAGAAACAGGGACTCTGGCTATGTGCCAGCTGAAGTGATGAAGTCTAATTGTGGCAACAGAAAATGCAACGCAAATTCAAATAGTCCACATTAAGAGAAGCAGATCCAGAGATGTACTGTGGGGCTAGAGGGGAGGTAAACACAGTCATTTGGGTGTAGATTGCAATCCAAAGGACAGATTTTTTTACATCATTAGTGAGCCATATCTATCTGTGTTTATTAGTGTTTCCACATAATTTCACGGTTATTGACAAAAATGGAGAGAGGTGTTAGCGTGGTAATGCTAAAAGCCTGTTAGCAGTGGGCTGACAGGACTTGAACGGACCATGAGGGACATTTAGACCTCATCATTAGGTATTTTCGGATACAGCATCGGAATGCAGTAGGCCTGGACGATAAGGTAAAAAAAATAATTTTGCAATTATTTTTTGACTGATGTTATGATTATGATAAGATTCCTTATTTTAGTGGGAATGCAATTGTTTTGCATCATGTTTTTCATTTTCACTGTAAAAAAAAAACGAATAAAATCAAGATAGTGTGATTTTTGCTGGTGTCCTCTAACATCTGGAGAATATAATTAGTAGGGCAGGCATCTCTGCAGCACCACAGTAGTTCATTTATAATGGTATTTTGCCACACATTTCACCTTTATGAAAAAACTACAGCTTCTGCAATCTGGATTGCACTTGCAGTTTTGATGATATTTCAATTACTTGTTTACACATAGATTAAAGCTTTATTTTTAGTGTTATTAGTGTTTAATCTGACCTAAACAACATCAGTACATCTGTCTTTCCAATCATCTGAACTGGATGAGTATCTGCTGGCTGGACTGGTGCATCAGCTACATCGTGAGAATAATAAGTGCAAAAGAATGTAAAAAGACTGCAGATGGGTTTCTGTATGTATTTTCAAACATCACTAAACAAAACCTTGAGTATGCGTGAAATTGGTAAACTCCATTTTAAACAATGATGTTTACGTAGCTATATTATAAAATGAAGGAAATATATCCTTTAAATATTTTCAGAGGGTAATTTTACAAGAATGGTATAAAACAGGGAAAAAATGCACTGTTTCTATATATAATCCTTTAATGAATATGGGTCCTTGACTCTTTTTTTCTTTGTTTCTCTTTGTTTCTATTTGCTTCTCTTTCACAACTTGGAACAATCTTATGCTGCTTGCCACTGAGCAATTCTAATGGAGGATTTGAGGGAAAATGCCTTAGTCAAGGGCTCTGTGAAACAGAGATCATTATTAGTTCATGGGAAGATCTAAATTTGGATTCATTTTTATGGTTATAGCTGGGGAGGTGTTGTTGTGTGTGTGCATCTAACCTTGTTTCCCAGGTACAGCTCAGGTGCGCTCCAATAGTAGGAGGAGCCAAGATCCGACACAACGTCTGAGTGACGGACGCTGAGATATGGAGGCGTGTGACTGTGGACAGACCACACCCACCGTCCTGTCTCTCCAATCAGATGCCAGCCCGTCAGAGTGGTCTCCTAGACAACCACGAATGAAATAGGAGGAAGGAGAGGTCACACATATTCAGATATGGCTCATCATATATTCAGATGTAGTATCAATATAAAACAGGAATGACTTTTATTTACTTTCAGCTCCAAATGAACTCGTTATATTGAAATCAAAATCAATGTATTAAAAAATCTAGACAACTGATCATCAAGTCTCACCTTAAAGTACACTGGGTAACTTTTTACACTGGTGACCCCAAACGTGAGGTAAATGAAGTACTGTTTGAAAACTTTTACCATTAATATCAACTAATCCTACAAGGTGACATCAGTAAACTGCACACATCACACTCATGTTTACCAGCCGGCCAGTCTGTAATGCTTTATATCAAAAGATTAAAAAAAAAGGGATGAGAGAGCGAAAAGATCTTATGTTGGTGAGTCCAGTTTTCTCTGAACAGAGTGATTGCTCGTGGCTGTTTAGCAGACAGTTTTGTATTTCATCTGTAAATCTGTAAATCTGGGTTTAAAAATTAGTTTTCATCTTTGAGATTTTCCCTCTGAGAGACTGGTAACAGCCCTCCTTTTTGGCAGTACTATTAAGATGGTATTCTGTATAATCATATAGCTGAAGTAATTGTGGGAATAACAAGATGTTTGAAAGGACTTTGATTTTGAAAATAATATTGAAAAGTTTAAATAAAATGTGACCTGTGCGAGCATTGTTACCTCCGCCAACACAGTTGGATGGGAGTTATTTTTTCGCTCCATTTCATCTGTTTGTCCATTTGTTTGTTAGCAGGACATCATAATGGATTTAAACAAAACTTTGTGGAAAGGTTAATCATGGGGCAAGAAACAGCTGATTAACTTTTCCCACCCGCCACCACTTTTTGGTCAGAAGTTGGAGAGTGGTGGTGGGTGTCGCTGATCACAAAAAGCCATATGGCTTCCAAATGGATTCAAATAAGCACAGCTTTGTGGAAAGCCTGGTCATGAGGCAAGAAAGAGCTGAATACTCTGATTGGCCAAAATGGGAAACGACGGGGGACGTGGCCTATCGCAACAAGGTGCATAACTTACAAATGGATTCATATCCATTCTTGGAAATCTTGGTCATGGGGCAGAAGAGCTGATAATGGAAGAATACAAGAGTCACAGATAAATTCAGGATCTCTTTAAAGGATTTCGCTGTTTCAATTTGCCTAAATTTAAATCTTAAATTCCCCTTTAATTCCTTGCTAAATAGGTCCACAAAACAATCTGGGTAGTATCAACAAGCAGCACCATGGCTGTGTTATATGATATTCATTGTGATTCTCTGTAATGGGATTTTATCAAAAGAGTGCAATTTTATCTTTTGGTTTCAAAAAAATATAGTGGATTTTAAAAGTCTCACCGTATCAAAACATGACAAGACAAATGTAAAGAAAAGGAACACAGAACCAAAATACATTTAAAACGCAAAAAGCCTCTAAAAGTCATTCACGTCTGTCACATGTCAGCGGTGAATTCTTGCAACTGACACCTAGGAAGAGATTTTTACTCAGCAACTCCTGAAGGATTTTAGAAACACGCTCACACACACTCATTGAAGTGATTACAGTGTGTGTGTGTGTGTGTGTGTGTGTGTTTGTGACAGGCAGACACACATCTGTCGTTGCAATTAACCTGACCTTGGCTTCCCCTTTCAAACAGACACACACACACACACACACACACACACACACACACACACACTATCGGTGTCTAAATCAGAGCTGTCAGCCTGTCAACGTCTCCTCTCCCCTCCTCTTCCACCGCGCCTGTCAGTCAAAAACTGTTTTCCTCTTTTCACCCCTCTCCTCCTTCTCTCCTCTTGTCTCTCCTTTTCAGTCTTGTCCTCTCCTCTCCTCCTCCCCATTTCCACTCTTCCGCCGCCCTCACCTCCTCTCTGACCCCAGCTCTTCTGCTTCTCCATCTAGTTTCTATAACCTCTCTCCTCCTCCTCACCTCTTCTTCATGATTATCCAGCCTCCATGACCTTTTCTCCCTCCTCCGCTCCCGTTTCTTCTTCTCTCTTTGTCCATCTCTTCCACAGTCTTTAGCTCTGTCTACACCCTTCTCACCCCCTCCCTTCACTGTTTAACTGTATATCATTTCATACTTGGTTGAACCTTTTTTTTGTTTGTTTTTTTTGAAGCAGCCATATTTTCATCACAACAAATATGTGTTCGTTACTCACTGATGATGACTACCATGATTAGTGGTCGACTCATTAATTGGTAATCAGCTGATACCTGCGCTCACGAGGCCGATAAACAAAAAATGTGTGCACTACCCTAACATTGTTTTTTTTTATTATTATTATTTATGCAAATATTTACATCTGTTGAAGTATTTATCTGCTAATAAATGTCGGTGTTAAGTGCACCAAGACCTTTTATTTCAGTTTTTAGTTTTTTGATTATTGTGGGAACATAAGCAAAAAGAGGCAAGGCAGACAATAAAGTTAGTGTAAATGTTCTCAAATGTCTCATTTGTCGTTATTATTAAATTGTTGTATTTTATCAGATGAAAAAAAAGAAAAAAGAAAAAAACACCATGATATTTGCATTATATATCGGCCCTTGGCTTCCTGCTCTCTAAATCAGCCTCAGCATCGGCCACTGAAAACCTGGAATCGGTCGACTACCAGCCATCATGCACACATATCCAGCTCATGAAAGCTTTTGCATTTGCTGTTCTGCAACACCTGGTGCCTGCTAGCTTTTTTTCCTGGGAAAAATCTCTGGCACACAGGAAGCATTTTATGTTTCTGGTTTGTTTGGAATAAACAGAAGCAGAACTGGGTGGTTAGCAGGAGATAGTCACCATGGCTGAACAGACGAAATAAAATCTCACTTCATCCTCAGAAAATCCAAAGAAAAAGACTTGACGGTAGTGAAGACAATGCTTGATTGACAGGTGATCTCTGGAAAGTGCAGTGCAGAAACATCACAGAAAAATAAAAAAATAAACAAACAAACAAAACAAGGATCTCAAGGATCACCTCTTTAAAGCCAAATTAAAAATAACTTAACAGTAAATGTTTGGTGGTAGAGGTCATGACAGATTAAAAAAAAACAAAAACAAAAAAAAAACAGAAAGATTTAAGTACCTTTCATGAGTTTATCCAAGGAATTGTTAAAGCATTTTTTTTCCATAAACCGCCACACTATCAATCAAATATGATCTGAATACTGATAATTTTGCATTCAGGTGCTCTTTGAAAACAGTGGTCTATGAAGCCGTAAATCACTGGTTTCATAATTTTGATAAGTTTGGGATCAATAAAGTAAATCTATCTATCTATCTATCTATCTATTAAGCTGCATGAGCCACATTCAGGAGTTGGGTCATATCGCCATGACTCATGCAGACAGCTTCAACACCGAGCACCAGGCCAAGCACCAGGTAACTTGCATTTTTCAATCATAATGCTTGTACGTCATCGTAAAAGAGAGCAGTCATAAGTCATAGCAGAACGCAAACAACAGTGATCAAAACACGTCTTTCAGTGGATGATGTCATTTGTCCAACTTCTTGACATCACAGCAGACATATGATCACCACCCAAACACAAATACCCGGGCTTGGCAGCGTGACATTTCTCCGATATTTTTTTCAGAAGCCCATCCAAACGCAGCTTAAGAAAAATCCCAACAATATCAATATAGACCAGAGGTGTCAGACTCATATTAGGTAGTGGGCTGCATTTGTTCAAATGAGATCTCACGGGGGCCAGATTATTTTTGCTAACATCTGTATGACTCCGGTCAATACATGGATATTTTATATATTTATATATATAAATATATATATATAAAATATATATATAATATATATATATAAAATATATATTTATTTGGATATTTTAGGCTACTATCCCATTCATTACTTTAATTACTTCAATCAATTAATAGCCTACCACTCCATAAGAAATCGCTTGTTGGCATATGATGCAGAATTACAGATAGCAGAAGAGAGAAATGCAGCATGCAGAGAAATATAGTACACAGGTTTGCCATTTAGCTCTCAGAAGAAAAAACTGCTCTTTCCATCTTTATTAAAAAATTCTTCATTCCATGTCAACCTTTAATTTTTCTCATAGCATGTTTGCTAAACTAACATAAAGTAGCAACAGTCAGTGCAACAACTGGCTCGTGGTTGTTCCTACTGTACACTTCAATTTATCATAATTTATCATTACTAATTAATTTATCAGCTTATGATAGAAACCTCTTATTTTGCCTATGACACATAGTTGATGATAACCAGAGGCAAATATTTCAATTAAAGAAAAAAATGATTTCATAACATGTTTTTTTTCCTCTTTCCCTCCAAAACATCTTGGAGGCCACATGAGACGTGCTCTCGGGCCTGAATTGGCCAGCGGGCCGTATCTCTGACAACTCTGATATTGACGGACATTCTGATTGGCAGACAGAGAGGGAGGATGAGTGCAGTTGCTTACATTCTCATAGGCCCACGTGGAGGCGGAGCACAGGCTGGCCACGCCCATACAGGAACACTTTTCACAACCGTGTCGATTGTCACCATGGAGATTGTAGAATCCCAGCTTGCAGCGGTCGCAGTTCTCTCCCTCCACATTCTCCTGCAGCAGAGAGAGAGAAAGAGAGAGAGAGAGAGAGAGAGAGAGAGAGAGAGAGAGAGAGAGAGAGAGAGAGAGAGAGAGAGAGAGAGAGAGACAGGGGGAGAGAGAGAGAGAGAGGAGCAGCAAAGTTTATGGGCTGACGTTATGGGCACAAGCCATGTTATTGCAGTGTTAATGTGGTGAAGATAATGATGACAAGACTGGAGAGGTTAGTGTGAAGTACATGCCATTATTTGTGTGTGTGTGTGTGTGTGTGTGTGTGTGTGTGTGCACCTTGCAGATACAGGGCAGTGTACACGGGTCAGTGTTGGTGCTTCCTTCCACACTGCAGTTACAGCGCTGACAGTAAGGGTAGCCCATATAACCTTTCGCACACCTAGAAATAAATGAGAGTAATAACAGTGATAAAGATGAAAATGATGGGCATTGGAGAGGCCGCCTCATAACCAGAAGGTCACAGGTTCGATTCTATCAGCAGCAAAATGTGTCAACTGCCATCAAACTGTCTGAGTCAGACATCGAACCACTAACTTTGCAGCAAACGGCTGACACTGCAGAATCCCGCTTAATTGTTTATTTATTGTCCATTATTTCTGAATGAGTGCTTGCATTATTTGACTTTATTTATTGCATTATTTGACTGTGCTGGCAACATACTATGCCAGTAAAGCAGATGTGGAGAGAGAAAAAGAGAGAGGGGAGGAGAGAGAGAGAACAAAGTAAAACTTAAAAGAATTACAGCAAGGGGGCACATTTCATATAGAAGAAGCACACAGACACACACACCCAGGCAAGTCGTTTTAAGTGCCTTTGAAGCAGCGATTTTAGAAGATACTGATGCTGCTGGCCTTGTCTCCCTGGGCAGGCCATTACAAGTTTAGAGGCTGTTTTTGGCAAAAGTGGTATCACCTTTTAGACTGGATTAGATTAAACTTTAATGGTCCCTGTGGGGAATTTGAGTTGTTGCAACTGCAGAGAGAATGATATAGACGAGACGAGCACACATACACAGCACTGAAGACAACACAACAAGCAAGCAAGCAAGCAAGCATAATGAGAACACAGCAACAGAATAATAACTGAAGGTAAGGCACCTCATGGACAGATTTACAGGTTTGAGAGGAAGCATCTTTACTGAGTTTCAGGTTTTAATTTTAAGATAGTCTTTGGAATGGCTAGAAGATCCTCGCCTGCGGCTCTCAGGCTGCGCTCGAGTTTATAAGAGATTGAAAGATATAAAAGACATTATTTAAAGTAATAATATCCTAGTTTGTTTTTTTTTTTTTCCAGTAACAGAAAAACAGAGCAACAGAAAAACAGTAAATATACCACAGTCTTATATTTATAGCATTACCACTTATCTTTTTAAGTGGCTGTTTTATTTGGACTGACTTAGTGTTAGGTACAAAACCGAAGTGTACAGTGACAAAAATATCATCAAAGATCTTAATGGAAACTTTCTGGCAATTTCCAAACACTAATTGGAACAGACAACAGCTGAAAGGTTCTGCTCACCTGTCACAATGTGTCTCTGTCTCCCGTGCTGTGTGTGTGTGTGCGTGTGTGTGTGTGCGTGTGTGTGTGTGTGTGTGTGTGAGTGAGTGAGTGTGAGTGTGTGTGTGAGCGTCTCTCACCTGTCACATCTCAGACCCCCGAAACCCTCCTTACACAGGCACGACCCTGATGGCTGAGCTGTCAATCAAACACAAACACACGCACCGATGCACACACACACACACACACACACACACACACACACACACACAGATTAGAAAAAAAAGTGAAATGGAGTAGGTATCTCTGTGAAGTGGCATCAGCTAAAATAGCTCCTCTTTCCCAAAAAAGCTGTAGTAAAAGATACAAAGAATAGTAAAATTATCTCTGATATTAAAGCAGGTGCTCTGTGCTGTCAAAGAAAATTATTAATACCTGATGCTTCTACACAGTTTACCTCAACTAACCCAAACCCCACAGGAGAACCGGACTGAATATCAGCTGTAAGTCTGAATTCCTGCCCTGCAATATCACTGCAAAGACAATTTGAAATGCAAACTGTGTGTCCACTCACTGCACACTGCTGTGTATGTACATGTGAGGAAGACTGACACACATGAAGACAGACATACAGACAGGCTGACAGACAATGAGACTGACAGAAACATTGATGACATGTTGCGTACTGGGTGTGGCATGGCCAGGATCCGGGACACATGATTGGCTGATGGAGCCGTGTAGGTCACATGAGCAGGGTTGGCAGGGCTCCTCATCATCAGCATTTATCTGGAAGGTAGTGGAGGGCAAAGTTGTGAAAGATAAGCCATTACTAATTACTTAATCTTGAGATATTTGAAACAAGACACAGAAAAATAGAATAATAAGTGGTTTGATGCAATAACTGCAGCGTAGTTGGTGGTATGACACCATGAATGTATCAACAGGGAACAAAAAGGTCACCCAAGTGTTTTTAACAAACAAAATACTTTAGAAGTGCTCTAACAAGCTCCAAAGAATTCAATAAATACAATTATTAATGTCTGTGTTAGAAGTATAGTTTACAACAGGCATTCTTAAAGTGCGGTCAACAGACCAATGGTGGCCCTTGAAACAAATCTATATTATCATCTCAACCAGGACTGTACTATCCTTCAGTTGAAGCTGCAAATACACGATATGTTTCTAGTCAAAATATACACCATCATCTTGCTGCTTTTGTCTCTTCTTCTAGTGAAACTGGTGAAACACAACAACAGCAAAAATGGGTGGGGTGCATATGGCGAATACTGACAGGCAGACGAACCAACCAGCAGACAAACAGAAAGGTCTAACCAACCCCATCAGGTCTGTAGTATCCGGCAGCACAGCTCTGACAGTTGATGCCGGCCGTGTTGTCACGGCAACCCACACAGACTCCACCTCCTCTGTATTTGCCATGGGTGTCCAGACTGAGCGAGAGGTCTGCTACTGTCTGGTTGAAGTAGCACTCCTCAGCTTTACCATGGCAGTTACACTCTGAAACACACACACACACACACACACACACACACACACACACATACACACACACACACACACAGGCATAGAGACACATTAACAAATGCTGGTGCAAAGTTCCCCCTTGTTTGGGGTGACTATATTTTCAAACCCTCAAAACCAGGACCCTTGAGTATACAGCTTGTTCATGCACGCACATGTATACACTTATGATAGATAGATAGATAGAGATAGATAGATAGATAGATAGATAGATAGATACTTTATTCATCCCGAAGGAAATTCAGTTTTTCAGCAGTATCCACAGATTACAAGATTAAATAAATAAAAAATAAAGAATAAGATCTAAGTACAACACACTAGAGATCTAATGTGCACACCATAGATGTTTTCATAGGGATGGGGGACAATTATTGGTTCTGTCACAAAGAGCTGTGAGCATCATAGGCTAGCAACAGCCTTGACAACAGCACATTGACTGATTGACTGATTACCCAATTTCCCCTTGGGGATCAATAAAGTATTGCTACTTCTGATTCTGATTCTGACTCAGTGTTGAATTCAGATGTTTGGTGCATTGTTTATGTTTTGATATTAGGTTAGGTAATAATGACTGGGATAGAGCATGATAAACATCTATGTAAGCACTGAAAACAAATATAATATTCTAATGATTATTTTAATTAATTATTTTTCAAAACCAGGACAATTTGGTTGTGAATGCTGAAAACCAGGACATTTTAGTGTTTTACAGATATTAGTCGAGGCTGGGGATACCCAGCGTGAAACCAGGACAACCCCAGACAAACTGGGATGTCTGGTCACCGTACTCTTGCCCATTCTCATGTTAGGCATTGTGTTGGTTTATATTAAGTAGTTGTAATTGTAGTAATGGAATCGGTAGAAACAAAGGTAGTAATAGAATTAGTAGAAGTGGTAAAAGTCAAAGTCAAGTCAAGTCAAGCTTTATTTATATAGCACATTTAAAAACAACAAAGGTTGACCAAAGTGCTTCACAGAGTACAGAATTAGTAAAATATGCTAAAGTAAGAACAGAATAATTTCAAGTCAAAATAAAATCAAGATACAAAAGATAAAAGATAAAGAAAAGATAAAAAGATAAAAAGGGAAGGCCAAGGAAAAGAGATGAGTCTTCAGCAATGACTTAAAATGGATAATAGAGGGGGCAGTTCTTATATGAAAAGGAAACTGTTCCACAGATTCAATACGGCCACCACAAAAGCCCGATCTCCCCTTGTTTTGAGTCTTGACCTAGGGACATCCAGCAGCAGCTGGTTGGCAGATCTCAGTGCTCGAGCTGGAGTGTGAGTGTGAAGCGATTCACCTAAATAAGTTGATGCCAGACCATTAAGGGCTTTAAAAGTAAGCAACAGAGTTTTAAAAACAATCCTGTGATAAAGGGGAAGCCAGTGGAGGGAACACAGCACAGAAGTGATGTGATCCCTCTTCTTTGTGCCAGTTAAAAGAGGAGCAGCCGGATTTTGCACCAGTTGTAAACGCGGGATGGAGGCTTGATCCAGGTTAATGTACAGGGCATTACAGTAGTCAAGCCTACATGAGATGAAAGCGTGGATAACTTTTTCTAGGTCATTTAAAGGGATGTAAGGTTTAGCTTTGGCGATCAGTCTCAATTGATAAAAGCTTGATTTAACAACAGCAGAGATTTGCTTGTCCAATGTAAAGGCTTGATCAAAATAAACACCAAGACTCTTGACCACTGGACGGATGCAGGCCGCCTTGTTTAAATGGAGGAAATTGAGGGAGAGCCAGGCCTCAGCCTCTGTCAGGCAGTCATGCAAACACTGCATCGGACCCTTGGTTTTCAATTTCAGTGGCATGTAAAAGTAGTAGCAGTAGACGTGGAGTAAGTTGAAGTTGTAGATGTAGATGGTTTGGATGTAGGAGTACGTTATCACAGGACATATGGAATGTGGTAGCACATAGGTACTCACTCTAGATGTACAAGTAGTCGTAGCAGTAGTTATGTTTTCCTTACTTTCACAGACGTGTCGAGTGAGGAAGGTTCCAGCCATCCAGGGCTGTTGGTGGTAACCAGGGCAACAACGATCGCAGCTCTCCCCGCATGTGTTGTGCTCACACTCACAGGTGAACTTCTGCACACACACACACACACACACACACACACACACACACACATTAGCAGCACAGGATTTCTATTCCACAGGTTTGTCAGGTAAACTGTTCTTATACTTCATTCATCTGAAATAAATCGGCACTGCTAGCTGCATGCTAACTCACACTGAGATATCTCATTCACAGTGAGAATGCTAAAAATGCTAACAATAAGGTTTCATACACTAATTGACATTCCAGTGTAGCCCCTTTTACCCCCACAATGTCAAGTGCCTGGTGAAGAAAATAACAAACTAAAATTCAGAATGCATGTTGAGCTTATAAATCACACATTTCTAACTCATTTCATCAACATATTTCTAACGCTCCAGGGCTAGATTTGGCCTCTCACTAATTTTGACCCTGCCCGCATACAAATCTGGGTCCATCTACTTGCTCCTACAGTTAATGGAAAAAGTCCAAGTTGCCAACCAGCCCTCTATAAGTTTGGAAAGCACTTTGAGCTCAAGTACCCAAGTTAGCTGTTGCAAAATAGCTATAAAAAAAAAAAAAAAAAAAGGAATACTGATGCAGTCAGACATCATGCTATAATTTAAGGCATTTTTAGAGGCTAAAACTGTTTCTGTAGAGATGTGTCATTCCACCCTGAGGTATATTTCTGTACAGATCTTACAAGAGTCTGTGAGGATGCAGTTATATGGCCAACAAGAAAGAAAGCTGCTACTGAGCTGGAGGATGAAAGGTGGTTTTGTGATTTTGCTTTTCAGTGGAACATAAAGGAGCATCTCAGCATCCTAAATGTCAAGCTGCATGGATGCACACAGTTGATGGCAAATACACATGACCTCTTGAAACCCTACCAAACAAACCTGTCTTCATGGAAAAGCCTTCATGCAACAAGAGAATTTGGTTTACTCTCCAGCTTGTCAGTCAGAGGCAAATGTGCTCACCACTACTTTCTTCCAAAAAGAGAGAGACATTCAAAACCCAGCACAATCAAAGCAGAATCGAACAGGAAATGTGCCAAAACCAAGGCTTGGTAATTCAATTTTGAACTTTCTGTAAATGAGTTGATGTGAAGCGAGTGCCAGAATACTTGCAGATTTAACCGATGGAAGTGCTGAACAATAGCACACCGCGAGCCAAGTTTGAGTTTGTTGGCACGAGTGGATTTGCTCCTTTCATCTTCAGGCATGATGCTGCAGCTCTCACTTCAGAGATTCACTTTGTGCTGAGCATGTTGGGAGGCAGGAATTTGTGTGAACAAATACTCTGTACATGAAGATCAGCAAATCATCCCACAGGTCCCCAACCTTGTCTCTCCTCTGAAAGTCGTCCCAGGACTTTCCTCAAAGGACGGATGTTGGATGAAGTGAATCAAAGTGAAGGTGTCTAGTCTGAGAAAAAGACTAGACATAATCTCTGTAGGCCTATGAGCTAAAGACAATGTAGCCAGTAATGTGCCATATTATAGGACTAGTTTTATAAGGCTGGCGGAAAAAACAATAATTTTACTTCAAATGCATCTTGATTAAATGTTGTACCCACTGAACTGCCACATTCAAGCCACTGAAGCATGCTGTACATCTGTTACTACATGGTAAAATGTTAAAGACTACTAAAATGCATTATTTTGCTCAGTTATGTATATGCACTACATAATAGACAGCCATTGATTTCGCTTGTTAGTGTTTTATGTGAGGCAGCCTATATGTGGATATAGTATATGGGCCAGTTAACTACATGGTGAGAGATCATTAGTTTGTTCTGTGCAATGAAATGATAATATAAAAATAAATGTTCAGCCTGTGACTTGGATATAATATTGTTGTGTCCTTAACAGAGTTTGAGTTCAACGCTACTTCCCTCTACACTTGATACTGAGATGGGAAAAAAAAAAAAAAAAACGAGCCCTGTGCACATCAATGACATCACTGATTGTCAATGACATCATCACCAGGGGACAAGACACGACTGTCACATCTGAGGTAGATTTCATAGTTTAGCCTCAGGACGTGTAGAGGACACAATAGTTTCAGTGTGTGTGTGTGTGTGTGTGTGTGTGTGTGTGTGAGAGACAGAGATAGCAAGGGAGAGAGAGGGAGAGAGAGAGAGAGAGATCAGGTGTCTGGTTTCAAACACATCGGTGTTTGAAGTGACACTGGAGACCTGTGTCCCCTGCAGGCAGACACACACACACACACACACACACACACACACGCACACACACACACACACACACACACACACACTCGTACACACACGTGACAGTGTGAATGAAATAGATAGTTTGATATTAGGCAGTAGATGAAAGCCGGTGGCCCAAAGGTGCTCCCTGCTCCTGTTCAGCAGTACAGAGGAGCTCCATGACCTTGGTGGTATTGTTAAGTGAGAGAAAGAGGTACTTTACCTTGGAGACGCTGTTGAGTGGACAGGCCTTGGCATGGCCGTAACAGATACACATCCCTCCCACTGAGATGTCCTTAATTGAATAGTAGTACTAAGGAGGATGAGAGAAAACATGTCATAATGAGCATATTAGCGGAGTAGAGTCAAAGCTCTGTCAATAATTTCAGCGGACGCTGCACTTGAAAAAAGACTCCTTGAAATGACAAAGGACGTCTTTGGCTGTTCCCCAACTCAACAGAGGAGGAATGTGGCACCAAGCAGCACCACAAGTACGAACAGCAGCACAATGGTCAAACCACAATGATTGTGATTTCACTTCACATCGCATGTTTTGATCCCATTTTTGGTTCTAGTGCAGGCTGCATCACTGTAACTGTGATTATTTTACATAAAATAAAAATAAGTCTAAACACATGGGCTGATCTTGTGAGTATTCTCAGTGAAACATGGTCTTATTTACGATCTGGCTTTCATTTCCCATATCATTTCAGCAGCATCAGCGGTGTTGTTACTGCTGTTAAATCTGCATCCTCTTTTTATGTTTACTTTTTACTGTGTGTGTGTGTGTGTGTGTGTGTGCACGTGCAGCATGTCTGTGTGTGTCCACCCTCACCCGTCTCGTCACGATGGGGTCGATGTCTCTGGGGTCGTGCTGGGTCAGGGTCATGAGGTCAGCGTTCAGCGTTCTGATTCGCTGAAACACCAGCCTAATGTAGCGGGCCGAGGTGAAGTTGAGCAGGATGGGGGAGGGGTCGTCTGCACTGGGCCGCCCGTTGATCAGCGAGGTGTGGATCTGTGGACAAACGTACGGACCGACAGGAGGCTAAGGGGTTTATGGGAAATGTGATCTTAATTTTGATAAACACCATGGCTAACAACCCCGCTGGCATGAAACAAAGACTGCAAATCATCGTGATCATGGCCTCATTTGTTTCACACAGTATCACAATTAATTTGACAATGATATGATTGATGTTAAAAATGATAATGTAGGATTTTTAATTACAGAGATATTGATCTCAAAATGGGGGAAATAGAGAGTGTGGTAAATTTATAGGAGGCTCTGCAGCAGGAGCTGTTTTTACCATTGATTTTTAGCATAAAGATTTCATAAATACTGATTCCAAATAGTTCTGAAAGTCTACCAGGAGGCACAAAGTGGCATAAAATTTCCAACTTCTTTGCAATATATATGATAATCAATGAAGGACTAGGATGGGGGCAGGATAGTGAGAGAAAAACAGAGAGACAAATATAGACAGTGAGGGAGGAGACAGAGAGAGAGAGAGAGAGAGAGAGAGAGAGAGAAAGAGAAGACCAGGAGGAGGTGCAGGAGGAGAGGGAGGTGGTGGGAATGGAGTCGGCCAGTGGACAGAAGTGAGTTAGCTCTAATAATAGCTTCCCTGTGTCTCCTCTCATTTCCCCCTTTGCTCATTATGTGGTTGTCATTATTGTCACTGTCAATAAAATCCAGTTTCTTCTCATCAACATCATGCAACATTTATAAAATGGTCTGCCTCCACTTTCAAGCTATTGTAGCTACCCATAGCAGCCACCTGCATCATTTACATACCATTATACCATATTGTGATTTTTTTTTTTTTTTTTTTAATACCCATAGTGACGTTTCAGCGTCACAGTCTTCAGATTAGGCAGTGATTCGTGTCCTTGAGTTTTTTTCACTCTGGATATTGCTTAGTCTGCACATCATTTGATGTGGGTTGTTCTCAATACTTTTGATCAAGTTAGATTTTGCCTCCTCTCCTGTATGTGCCTACATATAGGAGACAGCTACATATTGGTGGAGAGGTTTTCCAAAATGTCTTTTAGCATACCTTCACAGTATGAGTGGCACTAGTGGCACTGATTTAATGACACAGCAAAAAAATCATAATAAACAGTTCTGGAATGCATCAAAGTACAGATGTCGCTCTAAACTTTTATTTTGGCTATACAGCAGCAGCAGTTGTACCAGACCGTTGTGGCGAGGAAGGAGCTAAGACAGAAGGCAAGGCTCTTGATTTACCAGTCGATCTTTGTCCCAACCCTCACCTATGGTCACGAGCTCTGGGTACTGACCGAAAGACTGAGATCACAGATACAAGTGGTGGAAATGAGTTTCCTCCACAGGGTGGCCTGGCACACCCTTTCCCTTTGGGATAGGGTGAGGACCTCAGACATCTGCGAGGAGCTCGGAGTAAAGCCACTGTTCCTCTGCACTGAAAGGAGCCTGCTGAGGTGGTTTGGGTATCTAGTCAGGATGCCTCCTGGCCACCTCCCAGGTGGAGGTGTTCTGGGCACATCCACCTGGAAGGAGGCCCCGGGGCAGAGCCAAGACACGCTGGGGGGATTCTGTCTCCCGGCTGGCCTGGGCATGCCTTGGTTTCCATCAGGAGGAGCTAGTGGATGTGGCCAGGAAAAGACCACCTGAGCGGACCTGCTCAGCCTGCTGCCACCACAACCCGATTCCAGATAAGCGGCCGAAAATTATGGTGATGATGATATTACAATTGAAACAATTTGTTGATTTATTATCACACTGTCGATCGTTAGCTCATTAATCGATTAATAGATTAATCAACTACTCATTTATTAGTTCCATATTAGATTAATGAATTTGGTCATTTCTTGAATAAATACCCAACATTTTCTGATTACAACTTCACTAATGCTAAATTTGCTCTTATCATTATAAAATAAAACCTTTGGAGTTTTTTTTGGCTTCTGGTCAGACAAAAGAAACAATCCAGACATCACAGAAGGTTCTGTGAATACTTGATGGGTTTTTGTCATTATTTTAAAGATCTGATGAATGGCATGATTTAATAAGAAAAAATCAACAATAGATTAATTGACAGTGAAAATAATTATTATTTATAGCCATATGCGTTATATTTACACAGGCTTTTCACATTGCTTTTAGCTGTCATAACATCTATGGAGAGAGCAGCAGCCTGGTAGAGTTGGTGCCTTGCCCATTGAGCTACACAGGGATTAGAACCTCTAACCCTTACTGATTAACTTCTATTTAGTGCAAGACAAGAACAAAATGAACTTCTTGAATCACCAACAATCAACAAGCAGCCTCATAATAAGGAGTGTAAGGGTCTGTCTGCCTGCCTGCCTGCCTGCCTGCCTGCCTGTCTGCCTGCCCATCTGTCTGTCTCACTAATGTGGCCAAAAGCAACATTTGGCATCTGCAAAAAAAGTCTTACAGAGTGGGCTGACCATGTGTGTGTGTGTGTGTGTGTGTGTGTGTGTGTGTGTCAAGGGGGAACACTTGACGGGTGCAAGCTGCACACTTGGAAGTAACGAAGGGGATGGTTGTGTACGTGGTGTGTGTGTGTGTGTGTGTGTGTGTGTGTGTGTGTCTATGTTTGTGTGTGTGTGTGTGTGTGTGTGTGTGTGTGTGTATGTGTGGGTCTGTGTGTGTGTGTGAAGAGGAGTGGGGTGACATTGGGAGTGTGTGTGCGATGCACTGACACATCGCCTACGACTCATTATGGTTTCACTGTGATCAGACTGCTAGGGAGCTGTCAACGACACAGACACACGCACACACACATGCACGCACACATGCACGCACGCACACACACACACCTCCATCGTTACTTGCAGCTCTCGACATCTCAGCTTGCACCCCCTCTAGTGTTACACACACACACACACACACACACACACACACAAAAGAAGAAATACTGAACACACATGCAAGCATGTGTACACACACCCACACACATATAAACACACACACACACACACACACACACACACACGTACACACACAGACAGGCTTCCACAATTAGGGGCCTGTGTGGGAGATGTTGATTTGTGTTTAGTTTCAATGCATGCATGTGTATGTGTGTGTGTGTGTGTGTGTGTGTGTCACAGTCTTCTCTCTATTCATTAATGTCAGTTATAGCAGGCTTGAGCCTCTGTTCTTTAGGCACACAAACACACAAACACAAATGCATGCATGTGTGCGCACACGCACACACACACACACACACACACACACACACACACACACACACACACACACACACACACACAGATGATCAAAGGAGCATGGCAGTAAACAGTGGTGTGCATGTGTATGTGTGTGTTTCAGTAAATCAGATCCTCTTCACTATTCAAATTATTTTCTACTAAACTTTAGTGAAAATCTAACAGGAATGTACCAACTTTGTGTGATGTTAGTATTGTCTGTCTCCTGCTCATTTAGTTCACTACACACTTGAGTGAATTAAATGTGTTTTAAATAGAAGATTGTACATCTTTCTACCATATAATTTCATTCATTTTTTTCAACTGACTCCTATGTTGTAGTTGACTTTGTAATTATTTGTCTTGATGTTACTTTATTATCCCAGGTGCCCTTTGCACAAATCAAATTCTAAAGTATAATGACACTAACTTATTAAAATAAAGGTCAAATTGAAATCACTTAAGTGCATTGGATATTTAGAAAATAGTACAAGCTGGTATTTAATCATCTCAAACCCTCTGTAATACCAGTGCCAAACATAAACATTTGAAACTGCTACCAGTGTTTAAATAATGCTACACTTATTAAAGTTATTTTTTTCTTTTTTGTGCCAGGGGCATTTGTAAGTTTCATAAGATGGGTATTTTTTCATTATTTAAATGGAGAAAGTCTGTGTGGTGACTAAAGCGTTAGACACCCATACTCCAGTCTCACTGAAGCCTCTTTAATCCTATCTGGAGGCAAGCTTGTCAAATCACTCCAACACTTCATTAGGCACCACTGGACACTATGAGCCTATATAAGCCAGTGACCTCTCTCAACAGATACAAGATACAAAGTTTTCATAGTTTCAGGCAGCACTGTGACTCTGAACATGATTACTTGTTGTGTAATGATGCGTCTATAATATTTCAATCAACATGCTTTTTGCCTTTTGTGAACATTGCTGAGTAACTTAACAAATAACCATAAAAAACAAATAACAATATAATTTAACTTCTTGATTCGCTATAGATGGACTTTGCAGTAAAAGTGTTAGTATGTTTGTTGAATGATTCATAATGGTTTTTCAATTTAACCCCAGTGTTGTAACTAGTACAACACTAGTTGTACCATTAGCATTCTATTCATTAATTATACTATACTATACAATACAATACAATACAATACAACTTTATTTGTATAGCACATTTAAAAAGAACCACGGGGGTAGCCAAAGTGCTGCACAGTAAAAACATATAGATAAAACATTTGCAAACAAAACAAAGCAAACAAGCAAACAAGCAAACATACAGACAAAGAAACAGACAAGCTCACGGCAAGTGCCTTTATACAGGATCCCTGACATAATAAATTATAAGATATTAAAGGCCATGGAGTAAAAGTGTGTTTTTAAGAGGGATTTAAAAACAGGAAGTGAGGAGGCCTGTCTGACCTTTAAAGGCAGCTCGTTCCAAAGCTTGGGGGCAGCGGCGGCAAAAGCTCTGTCACCTCTGAGCTTTAGCCGTGTCTTAGGGACCGCCAGCAACAACTGATCGGCTGATCTTAGGGATCGAGGCGGACAGTAAGGCTGAAGCAGGTCAGAGAGATAAGGAGGGGCAAGGTTGTTCAGACATTTAAAAACAAGTAGCAGAATTTTGAAGTTGATTCTATATTGCACAGGGAGCCAGTGTAGGGACGCCAAAATGGGAGTGATGTGCTCACGCCTACGGGTCTGGGTTAGCAGACGTGCAGCAGAATTCTGCACGAGTTGGAGACGGGCAAGGGAAGCCTGGCTAATTCCTATGTACAGGGAGTTGCAATAATCAAGGCGAGATGTAATAAAGGCGTGGATTAATTTCTCCAAGTCGGGTTTAGAAAGAATGGGCTTCACCTTTGCTATTTGGCGTAGCTGATAAAAGCTTTTTTGCACTACACTGCTGATCTGTTTCTCAAATTTAAAATCAGAATCAAACTTGACCCCCAGATTAGTGACACAGTCCTTGAGAAACGGTGATAGTGAGCCAAGGTCAACGTTGGGGAGGGAACAGCTACTTGGTCCAAACAACATTACTTCAGTCTTCTTCTCATTTAGACTCAGGAAGTTAAGTGAAAGCCAGGCTTTAACATCACTGAGACAATCAATGAGTGGTTGGACTGAGTGGACAGCATTATGTGCCAAAGGAACATAGATCTGGCAATCATCAGCATAAAAATGAAATGAAACACTGTGCTTCCTAAAAACAGAACCAAGGGGGAGTAGGTACAGTGCAAATAAGAGAGGGGCGAGGATTGAACCCTGAGGGACTCCATATGGGAGAGGAGCTGTTTGAGACACAAAGTTGTCAAGTTTCACACAAAAGCTTCTGTCAGTTAGGTAAGAACGGAACCAATCAAGGGCGACGCCCTTAATGCCCACACAGTGCTCAAGGCGGGAGATTAAAATGCTGTGGTCGACAGTGTCAAAAGCAGCAGACAGATCTAAAAGCACTAGCACGGCAAACTTTCCAGAGTCTGTTGACAATAAAATATCATTTGACACCTTCAAAAGTGCTGACTCTGTGCTATGGAGGGCTTTGAACCCAGACTGAAACAGCTCAGTAATACTATTATCTTCTAAAAATGGTAGCAGCTGGTTGTAGACAACCTTCTCTAAGATTTTAGAGAGAAATGGAAGATTAGAGATAGGCCTGAAATTGGAGCAGTGGGCGGGGTCGAGGCCTGCTTTCTTAAGTAGGGGTCGTACTACTGCATGTTTAAAATCCCCAGGTACTGTACCAGAGGAGAGACTACTGTTGATAATCTCCAGGACATAAGGCCCGATGGTAGCAAGTACCTCTTTAAACAAACGAGGTGGGATGGCATCTGTAGGGGAACCAGAGGGCTTCATGTGACTAACTATGTCCTTTAAAACAGAGAGGGACACCGGCTCAAACTGGACAAATACAGATGTGCAGGGCAAAGGAATCGAAGGGTCAAAGAAAGGCTGGGGAATACAGGCTCTTGTTGACACAATCTTATCAGTGAAAAAGTGGAGGAATCTTTCACAGATTTCAGTAGAGGCAACAATACCAATAGACTTGGGGACATCAAGGACAGTATTTATGGTTTTAAACAGAGCACTGGGGTTGTTACAATTAGAAGCGATAATTTCTGAGAGATATTTATTCTTCTCAGCTTTAACAGTCTTCTGATAACACATCAGACTCTCTTTAAAAATACTGTGAGAAATATGTAGACGGTCCTTTTTCCACCTGCGCTCCGCCCTCCTACACTCACGCCTGGCAGCACGAGTGACGTCATTCAGCCAGGGCTCGGGCACAGGTTTGACGCGACGGCTCTTCATGGGAGCGATCATGTCCAGTGTTTGTAAACAAACAGAGTGGAAACTCGTGGCCAGCTCCTCGGTATTTAAACACTTAAAGGCTTTAGAGTTCCACTCGCAGAGATCAGCAAAAGTAGCGGAGAACAGAGCTGGAGAAGAGGAGTTGAACATGCGACGGCGTTGAGGAGGAGCGCGCAGTCTAACCGGACGCTGAGTGGGGATGTCAAATAAAATTGGCATGTGGTCCGAGAAAGCAGCGTCACAAATGTCAATGTTGGAGACACACAGACCATGCGAGAGCACTAAGTCGAGTGTGTGCCCGAGTTCATGGGTGGGACCGGACACGGACTGCATGAAGTTAAAAGAGTCAATAACATTTAAAAAGTTCCTAGAGATCGGCTCGTCAGGGCAACAGACGTGAATATTAAAATCACCAATAATAAGGACACGATCATACTTGGGAAGAATTTCGGCAAGAAATTCGGAGAAGTCACTTATAAAGCTCTTATTGTACTTTGGTGGTCGATAGATGACAGCACACAAGCTAACATGAGAGCGGCCCAGCTCAAATAGGCAGAGTTCGAAGCTTGTGACGGAGGATTGCAGGAAGATCTGCCGGCATTTAAAGTCACTTTTAAAAACAACTGCTATTCCTCCCCCTTTTCGACCCGACGATCGCGGGGAATTAAAATAGCAGCAACCCGGTGGTAAGAGCTCAATAAGAGGGGTGGACTCACCAGTACTCAGCCAGGTCTCCGTTACACAGAGAAAGTCCAGTCCACGGGACATGAAGAAATCCCTTAGAATGAATGTTTTATTTGCCAGTGATCTTGCATTGACAAGGCCGAACCTGGCAGGGACCGGCACAACCGAGACATCGGCTGTCTGTGGAGCTCGACACAGGGTCCGTAGGTGCCGGGGATTCACCCCACGCCGGCGGGCACGGGGAGAACAGGTGCCGTGGGGGCGGATTTCCTCATCCGAACCGACGACAGGTACCAGCCAGGTGTCGATATGATCCAGCGAGCGCGGGTGGAGGAAGACACCAGGAAGCGCTCCGTTTTTCCTCCGGGAGAACGCGGGGAGTCGTGCCGAGAGGGCCTTGATCTTTACCAGCTGTCCGCTGCGTTTACCCCGGCGTCGTCGGCGTCTACGCCGGGGGAGTGGAGCAATGGTACGCCGAAGGTGAGTAGGTATCCCGCCGGGGAGGTGAGGCGGCTGAAATGCGTGACAATCATGATCGTGGTCGATTTTCACCAAGTCCTTGGCAGAGGGGCGAAGATCCAACAATGTTTGGCGATCATACACAAGCAGTGAGCTGACATTGGAGATAACAATTGACACAACCAGCACAAACACAAGCAGCGAGAGACGGCAGGCCACATACACCGGCGCCATCATGCTTCACTACACTTTCCTCTCCAGAACGTTATACCACTTATACTATATTGTTATACTGACAGCTCAGAGTGCAATAGATCTTTCAATGCATTGATGCATCAATTCTAAATTATACCAATTCAACAGCACCGATTTGCTAAAAGAAAAAAATAGAATTAACTGACTTATCTTGGCCTGAATCTATATAAAATGCTTTGAATTGATTCATTCTCAATTATGAAAAAAAGACAAAACATTATGTTGTAAAACTGGTGTGCAGTAAATAATGGTGAAGTAATTTCAGATTTTTTTCACTTTTAAAAGGAAAAATTATAGTCTTACATTGTTGCACATATATATTAATGGAAATAAAATTTGGGTGAGAAGTACTGATTCAAATCATGAAATCAAACTGAATTGTTCCAAAAAAGAAAAATCATTCTTCACCATCAAATCGACAACAAATGACTCTTGAGTAAAACTGAATTGAGGTTAAGCCAAAGATTAATTTCCTAGCAGCTCGAGACAACACACCTCAGTTAAATCCAGCTCAACCTAAATCGGGATGAACAGACTCATCTGATAGTAGAACTGTGTCGGCCTGCAATGTGGAGACATTTACTGTAAACTGATATCTGTATTTCTTGTCTCTCTGAGTGAGCAAAGACTGCTGAGCAACTCTCACGATGAAAGACACTGTCCAAAAAAACCCATGACAAAGACTCTCAACCCACCCAACTGAACAAAACCCAAGCAGCCCAACCCCATCTCAGATCAGATCATCAAATATCACCTGGTACCTTACCTCTCCATTCTCCAGAGGGTGAATCTTTGAATAGAAAGACGTGCAAATAACTTCATTGTCTCTAGAATACGATGGGGGTCCTGTCTTTGGGTAAATGTTGAACCGTGTCAGGCACTCTGTGTCTGTGATGGCGTAGTACTGCCAGGGTTCAAAGGTCACACCATCTATGGAACGCTCTAGGACCCAGTTACCTGGGGCCAAAAATATTTGTGAAGAAAATAATGATCAAACACATAAAACTGTAATTAGTCCAAAAGGAGACAAGATCAATCAATCAATCAATCAATAGATGGAAATTCAAGGCTGTGGTCCAGTCAAGTGTTAAATGCAGTTTATTGACAGAACATTCAAAATGTTAATTCTTCATAGCTTGGACATGACAGCTCATGACAATTGTTTTTTTTTTTTTGTTTGTTTGTTTTTACAGCAACCCACCACCTGCATTGACTGAGTCAGGATAAACAAAAAAATATGGAGAGGATGGCAAATTAAGGAAACATGCTCAAAAGGTAAATGAGAAAGAAAGAAAAGAAGAAAGAGCAATGTAAAAATATGTAAAAGCTCATAAATATTAGGTAATTTTTGGCAAAAGAGGAGTGATGCTGGAAATATTTGCACATTAAGGGCCCTATTTTTGTGCTGGCATTAAACTGGTGTTAGGCACAACTCTGGCTCAGCATTGCAGAGTTGCAAATTTTGTTCAGTGTAAAACTAGTTTGGAGGCATTTTTGCCAGTTTGGGATTTTCCACCCAACTTGCCAACTGGGTGACTCAACTGGGTGTATTGTTTCATGCAGATCAGAAGCACTGTGCAATTTTGGTACCACGTTTTGTTAAATATCACTATCACCTTAGCCCTAACACAAATGGGTCTTAGCTAAAACAAAGTGTGCTATGCGACTTTTGCAGTAATAGTTGGCCGAGGCAAACTGACAAACCTGTCCAAAATAACATGAGCCCCTCCATGCATGTTCTGCTTGCATGTAAGACTACACAGGTACATGTTGTATGTATGTATAATTTATAAACAAGAATAATAATTAATTAATAATTAATAATGAATTAACTGTGCATGCACACAACATGTATCTGTGCAGTTTGCATCATGAGCATGTGAAGCTGACATGAAGCTGAGTGCCAAGTCTGAGAATGGCACTCACTGAGCATTATCATGGCTATAATTCATTCCAAGGGTTAATTGAATCTCTAAACTTTTGCACAGAAGGAATCATGGCTAGAAGATGAGTCTGTGCTCAAAATGTGGCTAAAATTGAGACCTGAATGAGCCATAACTTGTTTTAACCAGCCACCTATCCCACACGGTGTATGACCCTTCAAAGATTTCCAAAAATGCACTTTTTCGAAGCTTTCTCTGATAAATTATCAGAAAACATATATAAACAACATGCTTGTTTCTATTACCGTGTGTCATAGACATTAAACTGGTACAGTTTTGTTGCTGAACCTGTAATTTTTCCTGATATATTGATGCTAAAAGTTGGCTACAGAAAATTTGTTGAGGAAAAAACAGATTTTGGCTTGGGATTGTGACACTGAGGATGGATGTAAAATTGACCTGGTTGGTTGATTCAAGTGTGTTTTTCAGCCGTGAAAATTTCATGTGGCTATCTCTATTAGGAATGAAGTTATGAGGGCTCGAAAATGCTAGAAAAAATGATGTGAAAAAGAAGGCCTACTCGTATGTACTTTGAGGTTCTGTAACTCAGAAAATATTTGTAGTATGAATGTTAAATTTTGCATGGCCTCACTGAATATGGGAGAGAGTCTGGTGGGAATTTTTTTTCTGAATTGGTTGATTTTATATGAAATGACCCTCCTACTAGCACCATTAACTCCTGTGCCAACACACTTTCCCAGACAACACCAGGATCATGATAAACATAAAGGTAATACTAGTCGCAAAAATAAGTTGGCCACGCCCCAGTCAAGATATCACTGGGTTTACCTTTGTTATTGCTAATGCTACCACCATGAAAACAGAGCCCTATCGTGGCCTGTTTCTAGTACAACATAACAATGCCTGCACTGTATTTTGACACTTGAAATTCTCACCTTCCAAAATAATAAGCCTAAAACATCAAGGCTGTCCAGACTCTTGTTATGGAGCAGAAGACTTACCTGGACGAGGTGAGTTGGCTGCTTTTATAATCACGTAGGCTATCTGGAAGACCTGGGGGAAGAGACACAGGGAGGAGAGAGAATTACAGTTCAACAGTCATACAAGTGCCTGTGCTGAAGCCGCTGTGGGTTTAGTATTCAGTGCCTTTTGGTCTCCTATGGGAATAGTGAGCAGGTTTATAACCATTAGCACAGCAGAGCAAAGTGCAGATGCTATCAGCCTTTGAAAGTAATGTGGTACCAGATAAGTTTGGGTTCTTTAACTGCAGCAAAACAAATTGAACATATAAATTACTACAGTCAAAGATATAGTGGAGGGCATAACTGGGTCTGCCTATATTCTTGTTTGCAGAATAGTGTTTATCTGCCTTTTTTCCACAGTGAACGAATGGTGAGGGCCATGATCAGAAAGTGAGTCATTCAGGTCCCTCACTCACTCACTCATTCACTCACACACACTTCTTATGTGGTGGCAAGGGGAGTAGACCATTGTGGCTGACAGCTGTAGGCTGATGGCTATCTTAAACTTAAAAATCATCTTTGTGTTTCTGCAAGCATTGTGATGGCAAGCCAATGACCATTTCACCGTGATTTAGCTGTAATGTTTGTCGTTGGGACAGGTCAGCAAAACTGGCATATGCCACTCATGCTTTGGGCACCCAATCAACTTGTATTCTGACAACATTGTTTTCGCTCCTGTGATTTAAACTAGGGCATCATATTGATACTTGTTTGGGCTGAAATAAATCGTTGTGAGCCAAATTCTACATCAATTACTATTATCACTCTGACTGAAGTGAGTTTTATTGTTGCCTTTTAATGGAAAAAAATCAATCTTTTTTTATTTATATTGGTAGGTGTTTGCCTTGATGATCACCAACTGCAGGTCACAGACCCAACTTTAGTTTACTACTTCCCTGAATATAACATTATAAAGCACTAGTCAAGTACTGGCTAAAGAAAGTCAAATGCTCAGTGGCTTTTGTAAGTTTTTTCCCACCCAATGAGCAGATGGATCTAGATAGATAGATAGATAGATAGATAGATAGATAGATAGATGGATGAAAACATCAGATGTGGGTCACAGGAAACCCAGACTTCTCTGTTTCCCTTCACCTCTCTGTCACTTTTTTCATCCCATTTCTCTCTCGCTCTCTCTCTCCTTTCCCTTTCTTCTTGTGATGTGGGAAGCAGTGTCACATTTCAGCAATTAGAATAGGGAGAAAGCTACCCAGTATATGTGTGTTTGTGTGTGTGTGTGTGTGTGTGTGTGTGTGTGTGTGTGCGTGCAAGTCAGAGAGCGAGAGGGAGACAGTGTGTATTTCTGAGTAACCTTATAGCAGTCATTCAAACAGCTTACAAAGAGTCAACTGTTACCTGTATTCACACAAGAGACAGGATGGTGTGTGTGTGTGTGTGTGTGTGTGTGTGTGTGAAGTAGCGAGCTAGCAATACAGTGACAGGTTTTGGACAGCCAGGCAGCTCCAACAGCTAAACATAGATGAACACAGCTAACTAACGTGCGTGTGTGTGTGTGTGTGTGGTGGTCTGGAGGGTTGCTGTGTGTCATATTCTGTGTCTTGATCACATGTGGATCAGAAGAGGGATTTTTGCTAAGCTCAACACAGCATCAACAAATAAAGCGAGCAATCACATGCCTGGTAAATACATTTCTGACTTGCAGTCATGCCGTTTCATGTCACAGGTAAATAACTTGGGAATAACTCAAGTCCTGGCACAGATCACATTATAACGAAACAAATGAAATGTCTCACAGAGGGCTAAAAACAGATTCAATTCATCAGTTTGATCGAATTTGTTTCAATGTGTTGCACAGTAGCCTGGTTTGGCAGCCAAGTGCAGAATGTCTGGAAGCAAAGCCTTTGTAAAACCATATTAATGCAAAACAGAAAGAAATATGAGAAATATTTTGCATTTGAAATGAAGTTGAAAAAGAACAACTGTAGATCCTGAGAAAATATAGACCTGTGTGATGAGAATATAATGGCTCTAGACTGTACCACAAGAGAACTGTATAGGGTCATTTCATTCTGCATAAAGACACAGAAGGTAGTTCCTTTGCTGCAATACAATCAGTTTTAAAGGTGTAGAGGCTGCTGAGGTTGTTAGGTTTTATTGTCTTTTTTTCCTTCTCTTTACCATAACTAAACATCCCAAACCATAACTCCACCTTCCAAAAGACACACACATCTCCCAAAATTATATATACATATATTACTCCTTTGTTTTCACATATGCCAGATTTGTTGAATTTATAGTGAAGAATATCTATACACAATCCCCTAATTTATCACAGGTTGCACCATGTGGTCATTTAGAAAAGCACTGGCAATCACCACAACGAGTCCGAATTGTTCACACACAGGTCGGAAGCTTGGCACATCAGCTCAACCGGAGGGAGTCGGCACAACCAGCAGAGCCACACTATGGTGTCATCTGGGACGAAGTCAGATGTTTCCACTGGTCTGCTGCTGGTTCACTAACAACCCAAGATTCAGCAACATCTCTCTCCCTGCACTCTAAAAACATAAGCATCATTATTCATCGTCCTATCAGGTATCAGGTGTGTAATGGCTATTGTGCAGTGTGGGTTTGGCTTGGTTCGCTTTGGTTTGAAATGCATTCTCACTAGATGTTATCAGTGCACCAAAATAAACAAGTAAATAAATAGCACCTAATGGCTGAATGATATGGCCTTAAATTTAGATTTTTATTGATTTAATCATCCATTTATTCATTACTTTATTTCATTGTACTTTTATTTTGTTTTGAGACATTGAGACCAATACTGCTGTTGACTGCTGTTTCCCTGCTCACCTTCTTAGAGGACAGAGTGAGGTTCAGAGTGGCATAAACTAAAAAAGGAAAACGGGCTTATTTATCCTCACTACAGTTACATGTATTTGTATTTGAAATAATGTAACCACTCTAGCTTTGCACTGATGAGTGCACTGTAATGAGCTTTTCTTTCTTTTTGTAAGAGAAGTAACTGAGGAAACATCATTTCAGTGTTGAGATCGGACCGCAGGCCAAACTTGATTTTCTCCCCGTCAAGATTACAAAGTTGTTGTCAGAAATGTCACCAGATATGGCAATCTCAGATATCACAGTGACTACTATTTTTACATCCATTTTTACTGTGTGCAAAGTTAGCCAAATCAGTGCTGATTTCCACATCATTTAAAGCTTTTTATCGCAGCCATCTTAGATGTAGTAAAAGAGAGATTAGCAGGATGTTCTAGGAAATGCCTTTTGGCAGCCATCTTGAGCATGGCAGCCAAATGAGCACTTAAAACGTTGATTTGAGAAGGAATGCCCAATCAATCCATTTAAGCCCCGTGACTAGCATGGTTGGGTTGTCCACCATTAAATCGACTGTGAACAATTCATTTTGTCTCAGTGTGATTTGGACACACAGCAACAGCGGTTAAATTGAACAGCTGGTGTTTACAGGCCATTCACATGGAAACGTGTTAAAATTTCTGTGGCCTAATAAACTGGCCTGAAGCTCCAACTCCAGTTTGTATTCAGCCAATTACAGCTGGATTCACTCACAAGACATAATCGCTCAATATGAATCGACATGGTTTCTCATTGTTTCTACAGCGAAAACAAGATCAGCTCTGGGACACAAAGATGTAAAAATAATGCTGAGAGAAAATGTGTGGGGATTCAGACGTGCAGGCAGACAGGTAGACAGGCAGGCCGAGCGACAGACATATTAAACAGGACTGGTATCCAGACCCATTAGCATTTACTGTCACTTCAAATAAAAACGTGTTAACATCTCACCGGGCCAGTAAACTAGCTTTTGGCCCAGTTCTAAATAGTTTCAAATCAGCCAAGTTCCCTGACTGCCAAACTTAGCGCAGGCACACAGGCAGCAGATATTCACTAGAGCCACACAGTCGTCTCATCGCAACATCTTTCTGGTATTCCACTGAGCTGCCACAGTAAAAGTTTGGGGAGAGACTCTGAATCCTATTTTGAACAACGGTCTCTTGACAGCTCTGCAGCAACTACATAAGAATGGAGTTCAGATGCACCACAGAATTGCCTAAAAAATAAAATGAAATGAAATAATAAAAAAAAAAAAAGGCACATTTGGTGTGTTTTTCACATACGCAGACCCTGGCTAAAGCAGTGCGGAGGCTGCAGCCGAGTGCAGCTCGTACAGACACGGCCTCTGGATAAAACAGAGTCTGGAGGCTTCAGAGGAATGGCCTGTGTGTGTGTGTGTGTGTGTGTGTGTGTGTGTGTGTGTGTGTGTCTGTATGAGAGACAGACAGCAAGAGAGAGAGAGAGAGAGAGAGAGAGAGAGAGAGAGAGAGAGAGAAAGTGAGACACCGAACAATTGAGATCCATTCTCTTTGAGCATGTCTCTCTGTGTCTGCACCCCCACAAAACACACACACACACACACACACACACACACACACACACACTCACAGACTTGGTAATAATTTGGCCTTAAGCTTTAAAACAGGCTTTAGTCTGCACAAGATGCCGCAATCTCTCCTACATTCTTGCTTTTGCCTGAGTTGCTGTCAAACATTAGACCAACAAAGTTAAAGTACACAGATTAAAATTACATCAGGATCAGCAGATGTTTCACTTTCCTTCCCTCTCTTATGAATAAACAGTTTTTTTGGCACACAAAGCTGTCATTAAAAAAAGGTGTTGATGTATCCTACCTCATATCAGTCTCATGTGTCTCTGCATTTTTCATATTCGCCACAAAGCTGCAAAGTAATGTGAAGTCTTTATCTAGCCGCGTCTTGCTCAACATGGCCGTGGCCTACAGGGAACACTGTCAGACTCCAAACACTTTCACTTGGAAACCTGATAGCTGAAGTTTTCTTTCAGGTTTTCAAAGTCGTTTGTGCAGCAGGTAAGGGCTCAGACGGTCTTCACAACTTGACTGAATGTTTTGGGTCAGCGAGGCAGTGAAATGAGAAGGGGGGGCTCAGCGTCCAGCTTGTGGGAAGTATCCCCCATAAATCCAGACAGACAAAACATTATCAGTCTGTCTGACAACATGTGTGCTCATGCTTAAATCACCTTGCTTGTCCAAATTAGCTTTTCAGTGATGCTGTGGTCAATTTGAGTCATACAGTATTTAATGTGGCATGCTGAGGCTAGCCACAGCCACAGTTTGGCCAATATCCAGGACAAATGAGGCTTACAGAGTTGTCTGATACAAATGATGTGGACTTAGGCTGTTCAAGTGCATCAGAGGGTTAGTTATTTCTTTGCAAGAAATCAAAATAAATAACATAAAAAATAAAAAAGAATAATAATAAATAAACTTGGAGTAATTGACAGAAGTTGACAGAAGTAAGAATCCATCATTCAAATATTCAGCACCGAGGGCAAGAAAAGAGAGAATTTCCTGGTAGGATCAACAGCAAGGACGACGTTAGATCTGGAGTTCCAGTTGAAGCCCCGACTATTTTCAGATTTTACATCATTCAAAATGTGTGTTGCCTCCCACCATCAACTGACCAGCAGAGATCTGCCTGCACAAAGGTGTAAGTTTGATGTTGTGGTCAGAGCAGGCTGGTTATTCTACATGGACAACCTTTAAAACCTGGCTTTGGGGTGTGGTAAGGTAAGGTAAGAGCACAAATCAAACTGGCCTGTCAGCGCTCAGTAAATCTGTGTGCGCACTTGGAAGAGAACTCCTCCAATCACTGTCATGTAATTTGAACTGGATTAAAGTAACACTTTATTGGTGATTACATCAAAGGTAAAGGGTATGAAATGACATGAATTCATGCATTACGTCATGCATTAATACCTCATGAATCATCAGGAATCAAGCATGAATAACACACCAATTACAACATGATAAAAAATGATTATCATGAATTATCATTCATTAAGCATGATCATGATTTATTCTTTTTTTGCCTAAAATTTGGACCACTCAATCAAATCCAAGCCACTACAGAACAGAGCACATCATGAAATCATAATTCATTAAGAATCAGTTCTTTAAGAGCTCATCATGTAAGATCACTTTATTTGATGGGCCAAATAAAGTGATCTTTATTATCTATCACATTATCTGGTATTTGTAACAATCACACACAAAACACAATTCTAATGAACAGTTTGTTCATTTATAACTGAATTTATAACATTATAATATTCTAACAATCTTTACTTACTATAGTTGTGTTATGTTTGCTGTCTTTTGTGATGACCAGAAAAAATAAAAAACATTTCGATAAAAGTTCATCAGATGGTGTCAACAGTCATTGAGATGAGGGGAGGAGAAGAATGAGAAGAGGCAAAAGAAGACTTCAGGAAGGCAAGACTGAGGTGAGACACAAACAGCTGCACTGCAATATAGTGCTCAGTGTGTACACTTATGTATGTTTATGTCAAACTGTAAGAGACTGATGTATTTTATTGTTTAAATTTTTACCTTCCCACTATGTCTCGGTAACTTTATGGACTTAACCTGCACTGACGTGCTATTTTCATGTTCTCTATACTTCTTGTTGTGAGGCATTTTCAAGTGCCTGATGCGATTCATGTTGGTGATTTTTTCCTTTACCCCATTTATTTCCAATGCAGGTTTAGAAATTGTGCTTCAAAGTGCTGCTTGTCTGTATGGGTTGAAAGGATACCATTTTGCATGTGAACATGTATGCATTTGTGTATGTGTGTGTGCGTCCGTGCATGGTCTTAGTCATTTAAAAGCTTTGGATAATGAAAGCAGTATGACTGACAGCTTGTTCAGGGCCCTGATCACCATGCCAGCTTCTATTCCTGCCCCCAGGAAGCAGAGCCAGCGCATGATTTGACCGTGTCAATCAAACTGTCCATCAATCAAACTGCCCGCTGCACTTGCCTAATAACTGCAATTTAACCAAATTTCATTTGAAGTGGATAAAAGATTGCAACCAGTGAAAGACAAGTGTAACCTTGTTACAGCCTTTATACATTCAATAATTTTTAATTTATATGCATACTAATGTTTCTGCCAACGGCAACAGAAAATAAGTAACATTTGAAATGCCTTGTTGGGAAAACTTGTAGTTTCAGATGGAATGACAGGAAGGATAGCAACACAATCAATGACTAGAAAGATGTAGGGATGAGATGATTAAATACAAAAGCTTTACATTATGATCACTGAATTACTCCCTACTAGGCAGGGGTTTAGCTGTGTTTTCAGGTAACACTCAGAAATGCATTTGTAGACACATGGGGCTTTAGTTTCCCGGCACAGCGCAGGGTGGCGCAGTGAGGCGAACCCCGCGCAGAGCTAGTTTCGAGCAGCACAACCCGAGGCGCGCACAGTTTGCTAGTTTCGCAGACCGAGGTGCACCGAGATGGGAGTGGCATTGCAGCAGGGGGAGGTGCCGACAGATTCATCTTGGCGCAGTGACAGTTTCATGCCAAAAAGCTTCGCCAAGGTGCACCCAAAGCTCGCCGTCTGAAACCACGTCTACTTTCAGCGCAAGGTGGAGCAGAGCCGGTGTAGTGGAAGTTTGGCTGACAGGCGCACATTACCAAAACCTCACAATCAGCACAAACGGTGCCAATCCCCTTTGATCTGACATCAGTTGTGATGAGACAGTTGATATGGAGATATATGTAGGTGCTGATTGAGATAGTAGCATTGAATAGTGTTTTTTGTCGGTATTTATTGCATTGTTTATGTGCCTGACATTACGGAAGCCTGCCTGTGAGGTTTTGGTGACGTGTCCACACTGCAGGCCGGTCTCTGCTCCGCGCCGGTCTCCTGGGCTCCGCTCCGCCTGCGGTAGTAGACCTCCATGTCAATTGTGTAAACTTTCATTACGCCTTCGTGCAGCGCATTTTAAAGGCGAAGACAGGGGTCATTTGATTGGTTTAAAGTGAATTGGCTATGTCAAACCCACTCCACGCCTTCTCTCCTCCCATGCGCCGGTAGGTAGGAGGAACGGCGGAGTACTTGTGCCACGGCGCACGGCGTGCCAAACTTGCAAAATCCACCTGGCCACACCCAGTTGGCGAAACTAGAGCCCATGGTTACAATTCAAGACTTCATCTAAATGTGACGAAGAACGTACAGACACACATCCACAGGCATGCACACACACACCTGTCTGTCTTTCTCATTATTCAGTCTCACCGTCCAGAGAGTCTCAGTGATAACAAGAGAGGAAATGAGGGTGGTGATGTCACAGATGATAACCACACACACACACACACACACACACACAATCTCTCTCCCTCTCTCTTTCTGTCTCTGTCTCTCTCTTTATCTCTCTCTCGCAAGCATGCATTCTGTCATTTTGTGAGTGAGATGACTATGTGGTCGCAAGGGAAATTCTGCGCACTGGAGAGTAAATAGCTTTCTGTTGGACTGATAGAGACTCACACATACATACACACAGAATACACACTCAACACACTTATACATGTACACACACACACACACACACACAGGCATAACACATGGTGAGGAGCTCGCAGACAATCATTCCAAATCAGGCCGGAGGTTGATTCATTCTTAGTTCAAGTCAGAGCAAAATGTAAATGGAAGTTGTGATTGATGATTTAACCATCATTTTCAATCTTTCCGTAATAGAGTGGATATGAAAGCCTTCTCATGCCCAAATGTTTTCATTATACAGTGTTTGAACATTGCAGAAAATCACCTTAGTGGACTGACAGTGAATTGACTCTTGATTCAAATCAATACGAACTTTAAAGTATGAGTGCACACCAAGGAGACAGCAGCACTGAAATTCAGTCAGGACAACAGCGTATTGGAAATATACTGATTAAATGATGAGGCATGACAATGGGTTTGACTTTGGCAGACAAGATCTCCTTTTATGCTAGCTGCTGCATACATTTGGAAAAGCATAATCCATGAGAAGTAGTGGCAGGGCAGCTAGACAAGCAACCTGTCCAAAAAAAGTTTACATGACTTTTAAAATATTTTGAATTTAGGGAGTGAGATGGTAATTGGTTAATTATGAAAAGCGTGCCAGTCAGCAACCAATCAGGTGATGGTAGATGGAGAATTTCCTAACTTAACTAGCTCTGTTCATTAGAGAGTAAGCAATGTGTCACTGTAATCACATTACATTTTCTTTTAATGGAATAAATTAAGGCATTGCTGAACTTAAAACTGAAGGCTTTGTCTTAATTAACCCCAAAGGTAAAATAACAGGGCCCATATTGAACAATACCAAACATATCCTTTAAGAGTACTGCTACAATATTCATTGACCCGATGAATGTAAATAAGCCTAGTAGAATCATTTTAGGTTAAGTACTAAAAACAGATAGCATAACTAATTACTTATCTTGGGGAGTAACAACTAAAGTAATTCATTACTTTTGAGAAAAAAAGAGCAATGTGTAATTTATTATATTTGTCCAGAAGTGACCGCAACATACTTCCAACAACCATCTACCCTTCATGGCCACGGTCATGCCCTAGCATTTCCCTTGTGCTGTGCTCCCTGCCTTCCTTGTGTTTGTATTCTGTATTCTTCTGTCAGCCCATGCCACATCTTGCTCGCCTGTCCTCCACAGCACGCCGAGCCTGGCTACAGCCACCCTCCACCCTCCTCCCTTTACCTTCTCCGCATCGCCTCCATCCTTCTCAAATCCCCTTCCCTCTCAATAAACCCTCTTTATCTCACAATCCTGTTGTTAAGGTCCTGCATTTGGGTCCACCCTCTCTTAACATAACACAACCCAAAACTTCTACAAATATCTGGTGTAAATATTTTAATGGTTAACCTTACATCATCTTTCATCAAATGACAACGCCTCCTCTAAAAATGAAAGTAACTACTAATTGACCTGAGAAGTAAATGTTTGCCAGGAGCAGGAAAACTTAACTTTATCCCTCAGTTTGCTCAATGTAAGTACATAATGTCTCAGTGACGGTCCAAGGTAAGGCTTCATTCTCGAGAAACTGACAGAACAGACAGTGAAAGTACACAGTGCAATGTAAAAAGAAGAATAAAAATGAATAGCACACTGTATTATCTTGAGGTAAGAGAGCTGTGTTGTGTTTGCAAGACAATAAAAAAAACACTGACATTGACAACTAGATGGCACGTCATGCAGTTGTCATGATATGCCGTTCACCTAAAGTTAATAATCTCTTCAAATCTTCATTATCCACTTGGTTCACATCAGAAGATAACACATTTTCCGGAGCCAAATATGAGTTGAATCCAGGTCAACTGGACTTGTTTGTAGAGTCTTGAAGATGTTTCACTTCCCATCCAAGAAGCTTCTTCAATCAAAATGAAGTAACACTTGAGTTACGGCTGTTCAAATTCCAGCCACTTCTGAGAATTTTAGTCAATTATCACAGCGGCCAATGAGCTCTGTATTTGTTCAGTGAACATTAGTGCTGTGCTTCAACCACTGGGCCCAGTTCTGGAAAACGTTACAAGGCAATTATGTTTAACTGGAAATTCCTCTCCTCCCATGATGTTTGATTTGGCCAATGAAGTAGGGTTTGCCTGTTCATACTGTATGTCTCCTTTAATGTTTGATGGTATTTTGTGAATCTATTCAGAAGATACATGCCTTTAAGCGAGAAGCCACGCCTACTGCCAAGCCTTCTTTGGCCAAATGGTCAGTGTAAAAGGTTAATCCCATGATCAACTTTTCATGCAAATCCATTACTCGCATGTTCAGATACCCTGCTAAGGGACAGATGGAATGAGACTAAAATATAACCCCAACTTCACTGATCCATGGATAAAAGTTGTTTTTTTCAACCCTGCTAAACTGCATTTATCCTTGAAATATGTTATCTACATTTTTCAACTCAACAGAACGCTACTCAATAGTTAGAAAAGTTATCATAAAATCTTGAATCTGACCATTTTGATTGTCTTCTTTACAAATAGTGTTTGGAACAGGTTTATAGTTTTATTATAAGAGCTTCTTCTATACTAGAAAACTGGAGAAGGCAAGTAAATACATGAAACGGATATTACAAACATAAAACAGACTATTAGTATTGCAAAATAAGATTTTATGCATCATACTGTCGATATTAAACAGGGCATTGAAATGATTGATCGTTGTATGGTCCTAATAGTGTCCATGCAAAATAGCTTTTTGTGAAAATGATCGGCTTGCCACATAGTGATAACTGATTTGGTTTGATTCAGTAGGTTGAGGCATATCCCATATAACCATTACACTGTGTATTTCAACATGAAGCTCAAGTCTCCTGAAAGTAACTGCTAGGTAAGCTGTAGGTGGCCTTCTTGAGGCCTTGTGGTCTTAATTCCATCAAACATTTGTGATCATTTGGTGCATCCCTGCTCTGACCCACCTCTCAATCCCCTGACATCCAAGCCAGACTTCCTGATAGAGAAAGTGCTTACCGATACAGCGCAAGGAATAGTTACATCAGATCCTGTGTACTGGTAAAAATTTCATAGCATCCCCTCTCTCCTCCATCTGTCTTGTTTGTGTCCACAGCCAGACCATTACTCGTAACACAGAGCCCTCACAACACTCCATTTTAGCTCAGATAATGCTTCAAAATTGGTTGAAGTGGTTTCTATGCTGTGTGTACTGCAGCACAGATCGGCATGTTACAGTATGAGGTAGAGCACTCAATTTGCCATGAATAGTGAGCAATACTGAGATGACTGAGAGGGAGGGTTCCTAGGTAAAAAAAAATCCACCCGAGGATCCTCTTACATTGTCATGTATCATCAATCTGTGGTGTGCAATGCATGCTATGAGTTATTTCATGATGAGTTGCAGTTTTTCATTCTATTGTACCAACCGTCCCTCAACCTGTCTCGTTTACGTCTACTTCAGTTATTGATTTCCTGCTATGACTGTTGATATAATCTCTTGCTTTCAGTCAAAGCTCATCAGGTATTTATTTAGCAAGTCTGTGAACATACGGGCGTATCTATAACCAGGATAACACCCCTGACTCAAAATATAATATGTCTTATTGGCTGCGTTGCATTCCGGTCATTGAGGCTCATGTAAAGCCAGGTATACAGCTGGGTTCAAAGATGCCATTGTAACAGTCACGTGTACTAACCAACCAATATGAATGCATCATTAAATGATTCACTCAGCAACACAACACTGGCACTAAACCCAATGATGGAAGTAAAAAAAGCCAAACGAAATGTTTGGGATTCCAATGAAGAAGAAAACGCGAACCCACATTCACACTCCTCCTCCTCCTCTTCTTTAGATTTTTGTCCAAACACATTAACACAACTATTGCAAGGGCTCCTTTCTTGCTTAGCTTCATTGTTTACCACTACAGTGGCGCAGATGGATGATGCACGCTGATGATGTGCCGTAGCCTATAAGATTCAGTGTCATCATGGTACAGTCTACATACATCAAACTTGATGTCATACTGAAGTTTATGAGATCCATTTCACACAGTGTGGCTTACAATAAACTATTCATGTTGAGCATCAGAGCAAAATGGTGATTCCAGAAATGCTCTCAATTCTGTGGGACTGACAGCACATCCTTACATTTACCTTGGTGTTTGATATTGTTGTTTGTGATTGGCTATGAAACCCCACTCAAGTGACTGGAAATATCTGGACGTAACATTATGTCATGGCAGTGCATCACATTAACAACTGAAAAAAAGAAAGAAATTATCTAACATCAACGGGGGTTTTCACTTATTTAGGTAGAAATAAGATCATTAGGTTAATTCTTGATTAAATGACTTGTTGAGAGTTGGCAGTGGCATAAATACATGCAATATGGAAACTGTGTACACCTTAAACACAAACATTATCAGAGGCTGACAACTGGCAAAGACTTGGCACAGCTGGTGGTCACCGAGAAAAAAAAAAATTGTCCCTAGGTATTTAAAAGCTTTTAAAGCACCAGCTTGTCACAAATGGTGTTTAATGCAAGGGGGAGAATTATTTTGTACACTTTTCCACACTCTGTTATTTGTCTTTTTGCAGTTCTGTGAACGCGTTTATGTGTGGAAGAGCATAAGAGAGAGAATATTAAATAAAGGAATGTGTGTGTGTGTGTGTGTGTGTGTGTGTGTGTGTGTAAACAGGTGTAGGGGTAAGGATTCAGCAGCCACACCAACGTGGTGACAGGTGCGTGTGTATGTGTGTGAGAGAGAGAGAGAGAGGCAGACCAGGTAGGCGTGCATATATTCAGTCGCTGTACCGCAGAGGTGATAGGTGTAACTGATGGGCTCGAAGCCATTAACATGTCAAGATGGCCGCTGCTCCACTTCCTGTCTACAAATATAATTATATTCTGTGTGATGGATCGAGTACAAAAAAGAAAAAGGAGACTCCGCTGTGTCTCTTTTTTCTCTCTCCATTTCTACACGCAACGCAATTCAATTCATTTCAATTCAACTCAATTTAATCAATTTAAGTATGTTCAATTCCATTTGCTGAAGTGGAGTATATTGTAAAAAAATGAAAAACATCAGATTTCTTGGTTTTAATTAGAACTTAGCTGTCTCTGTTTGCCCTGTCTCTCTCTCTCTCTCTCTCTCTCTCTCTCTCTCTCTCTCTCTCCCTCTCTCTCTCCCTCTTTCTCTCTCTCTCTTTCTTGAGGTTATTTTGTTCTTCATCTATTATTCTTTGTCAGTTTTTTTCAAAACCCCACTCCTCTATATCTCGCTGCGCTTTTAGTTTTGAGGTGAATTTTAAGGCAATTCTGCAGTACACTGTAAAGAGAGACAGGAAAGATGGAAGACAGAAATGATGACAAAGATCCTGACCCAGATTCAAACCCACAACTGCATATGAGTCTTAGTCCACTGAGACCGCAAACAGAAACGCTCATGAAGTTGATATAAAAACAGCCAAACGGTGAGTAGGCACATTCTACTTGAGCAACATTTGTGCATCTAATGTCCAGGTATCACTAGCTCATTTGTTTTATTGTAATGTTTTTCCTTTCATTCAGCCTTTTTATTCTTTTTCATCATACTCTAATTTTTGCCATTATAAAGGCTACTTATACACCATCTCATTGTTTCTAACCTTTAGAAATTGGTGACAAGCGAATCCTAATGAACCCTGGTTTTTGCGCCTCTCCCACTCATTAGTTTTATTCCCATGGCATCTGCAAAATTATTGTTTTTTCATCATGTTCTTAAAGTAAACTAGTTGTGCTTTCCATCATCAACACCCCTACCAAGTCTTCAAAGTAGAGTTTTAGTTTAAGAAGCACACGCACAATTAAAAATATTTTTGAAAAATGATTGACAGCAAAACCTATAAAATAAGTTTTCAAGGGACTGCAATTAAATCCATGATTAAACTCAACACTGCAGAGAGTGCAAGTTGAATAACAGGTAACCGTGTATACACAATATTTTGAAGAATAAATCTTCAAACGGTAACTGTATGCTTGGCTTGGCAGGGGATCTCAGAGTTGAAGCGGTGCCTAGAGGTGATGTAGAGACCCAGCTCACAAGAACGCACCCTGACATCGAGCACTGCTCTGCTGCCTGGTGGGTAAATCTAAGAGGACAGTGGAGACTGAAGCTCCACTGTGGCAACGTGGTGGCAGTAAGTGTTAAAACAACGTTGATGGGCCGAGTGCATGGCAGCTGATTGCAACTCTGTGTGTGTGTGTGTGTGTGTGTGTGTGTGTGTGTGTACCTGTTTCAAGTCCAGCGTGATAGTCACATAGTGGTTCTCCATCCCATTCTTGATAGATGGGCTCTGCCACCAACGATTGGTTCCATCTATGGCATATTCTATAGGGTGACGCTCTGAACGCACACACACACACACACACACACAGACACACACACACACAAAGGCACACACACGGACACACACATGCATACCAAGAACATAATTTCCATTTGACTGCTTTTACTCTATTCAACCTTTAATTATCTTCAGTTCATGTCAGTTCTTAGTCTGTCCTAAAGCTTACGCTCTTATGCTCTCAGAGGAAAGTGTTCCTCTCCAGTCTTTTGCAAAGTTGAAACCTTGGCTTTTCAACGATCCAAGGTCTTTGCAAGAAATAAAAAGCACATTTTTAACCTTGTAAAAGAAAGAATAATAGATTTCCTTTCCTTTTCAGTTTATTTTATGCTGCTGAATGAAAAAAAGAAAAAGAAATGTCCCCACATTCACAGAATCTAATCCTGGGCACTGTGACTCAACTCAATGGTTTTAATGGAACAAGAAAGGTATTATACGTTTATTATAAGGCACAGCTAACGAAGCATCATGGCATTTATCTTTGCTGTATATGTGTGTGGGAGTGTGAGCATGTGTTTTCCAAAAGCATCTGCGATCTTTCAGCTTGACTGGCAGCTGTCAATCAGCAGGCTACTTATGTCTGGCATTTCCTACTCATTAAAAACCATGGCAACTATCGCTAGCGGGATGAGGAAGATGTATCGGTTAGTAAAGTTCCTTTCACTCGCTGCCACCGTCTTTTTCTCTCTTCCCTTTTCGACACTTTTATCCCTCTTCCCTTCCATTTTTACTGTCTTCCCTTTCAGAGACTTGATCCAAGACAGAAAAAATGAGGAGAAAAGCTGGAAAACATTCATCTTCCAGTGTAACTGAACAGCAGACATCCAGAAAACTGTCTTTTATTCCTTATCTGAGTCTTCCCCCTTGTTCACTCTGTTTCTCTCTCTCTCTCTCTCTCCCTCTCTCTCTCTCTTGCGATATACACAGGGCTCCCACTGATCATGGAATTTCTGGAAGAATTTCCAGAACAGAATTTTGATTGACTCTCCCACACTTATCCCCCATGTCAGTCAGTCAGTCTGTTAATCAATCAGTTGATCAGCCAGTCAGCAAAGTGACCAAGAGCAATAATTGTGAAGAGCGGACACCCTTTTGTCATCAGTTCACAGGAATTCAATAGTTGCAATAAATGTTCCCTGAAATATGGAGCTGAGATTGCATCTCTAAATCTATCTTTTAGCAGGCAGAGGGTTTTTTTAAGCCACCATCACAGTCACAGTTCATCTTTCTTTTCACTCTCTCCTTCCTCACCACTCTCTTTTCCTACTCTCTTTTCTTTTCCTTTTATCCCATTTCTTTCTACACCTTTTTGCTTTTTCTTTCTTTCTCTGCTTATTATGAAAAGGACAACCTGCTCTCGACTTACCGTCTGACTGTCTGACTAGCTATTTGGTTGACTAACAAAAAAACTGTAGGGCTACTGTAGGATAAACTGACTGGCTGGTTGACTGACTGATTGGGTGACTACTTTGCTGACAAAACTACACTGCAACTACACTGCAGGCGTAAGTGGAACATAAATGTAGAGCACCATTTTCTTTCTGTCAGCGTTTCGTGAGAAATGCTGCACCAGGTGCATCAGTTTGGTCAAGTATGCTACTCCTGACTGAAGTAGCAGCACAGCCACACACAACTTTTACATCGCAGAAATCACAAGCATGGGTGAGTGGGTTTAACCTACCAAACACATTATGATTTTAATCAGGAAAAAAGCAATCTGGCTCACAGGAAACCTGCCATTCATAATTGGCTGTTTTTTTTTTTTTCTTTTTTAACCATATTAACTATACCGTAGTCTATATATGAAAGCTTTGCCCATGCCAGTGAGGGGCAAACAGATTGAGGACACATAATGACAAAACAATTCCAGAAGCTGCTGAATTGATAATGATTATTTTAACAAAACAGAGTTGCAGACCTCTCTTTTTACCAAACAATGTACACATCACATCAAAACAAACACAGGTGGAGCGCAGTTGCAATGCATGCTGCTGCTGCAGCAGCTCCATGTGACTGAACGTTGGGTAAGCTCAGCAGCAGTTGCTGCTCGCCTACAATTCACTTCCAGTGTAGTTTGAGGGTTACTGACTGGTTGACAGTCTAAATGGCTGGCTAAATTATAATTACAGGCTAATTTTTTATTGTCATTTTGTCATGTCGTGATGGATTCCTCAGTACACTTGGTAATTATTATTTCAGGCAAAATGATTGGGTACCATCTGGCCAATCAGGCTCTGTCTGACTAATCTAGCATGACTAATCTAGCATGGCTAATCACCATACATATAACTCCTCTTTGTGTGTGTGTGTGTGTGTGTGTGTGTGTGTGTTTGTGTGTGTGTGAGAGAGTGTGTGTGTGTCTTTCTTACCAAATGGCTTTGCAGACTTTTGGTTACAGATACGACACTGAGGGTTTCTTACAGGCTGCCCTGGCACATGTTCTACTAGTTTACAGTACATCTCTGGGCCGTTTAATCCACAGGTAGCATTAGCCGTTATGTCCGCCATGGTTGCTAGGTTTAACACAGCCGGGAACAGACCTGGGAAACAGACAGACAAATAGAAAGACACATGGATATATAATATGATAAAATAGATGCACTGACATTCATTGGCACTGCTTTCTACCTGATAGACAAAACTAAAATACTGGCAAAATATACCAAGGATTGCCTAGTGTTACTTGACCTGTGCAGTCAGTCATCAAGTCTGGATTCAAGTCAGTTCAGACTGGTTGAAGCTAGTTTCTTCTTCAAAGCAAAAAAATATATATGAGAATAAAAACACAATGAACCGAAATTTATGATTATGAGCATTAAGTACATGTATTTTTAATCTTTTTTTTTTTTTTTTTTTTTTTTTGCCTGACTAATGCCCCTTTTCCACTAGTACCTACTCAGCTCGACTCAGCTCAACTCGGCTCGACTCTACTCGATTTAAGAGCTTTTCCATTAGGTCGTAGTACCTGGTAGCAGGTCCCATTTTAGCACCTACTCAGCCGGGGTTCCAAGCGAGCTGAGTCGAGCTGAAAATGTGACGTAAACGCCGTGCAGGCCACTGATTGGACAGGGAGTGACGAGAGCGACTCCTGCACGAAAACAAAACCCGACATTTAAAAAAAAAAAAAAAAAACGGCAACAGCGGCCGTGCGCATTGATCGTCAGTGAAGTTGTCAAAGTCGGAAAGTGGCAAGCAAACCGCGACCGCGGTCAAATAAAGACGTGGAGACTTTTCTGAGCTTGGTGGCGGCCCAAAGAATCCAGAGGGAGCTGGACGGTGTGCCGGCGACTCCACCCACGGCGAGGTGCGACTCAACTGTAATGGAAAACCACCTAAACCGCGTCGAGGCGAGTAGAGTCGAGCCGAGTCGAGCTGAGTCGAGCCGAGTAGATACTAATGGAAAAGGGCCATAAGGTAGAAAACATTAACCTGTTGTGTCAGCAGCTTACAACATGAGGGCAGGTGTTTGACATTAACCCATCCTAAGTCCCGCCCCCCAAATTCAAACCAGCCAATCGTAGGTTTGCCAAAGCTGCCCTCAGACATACAGCAACAACACGTCTTTCTCCACAAATGAAAATGAAGCCTCCCTACATGTTGAGGTGTTTTCAATGGTTTTGCGGGTACGTAAAAATACATAGTGAACCATGGCGGCTGAGGTCCATGCAGCAGAGTATACAGTATACAGTATGCCGCATCCTCCGATGTTACAGCTGGAGGCTACGCTAACTGAACTTGACTTGACCCTGACTAGAGCCCTGCTTTCCTAGCTAAGCGGTTCATCTGTCAGCTAATTTAATCTGGTCTAGCTTAGGTTGGGTGTCCTAACATGCAGCTGCTGTCACCTACTGACCTACAATATGAAAGTGACTGGAGAAAACACTGCAAACAGGTAAACAGTGACATGCCATCCAGTTTATTACAGTAAATGGATAATGGTGGTTGGATAGGACTTCCTCCTCTTGCTTTAGGACCAATATAGCAGCAGAATTGAGGATTGATCAGTTAAATTACTTAATCTCGATGAATTTATAGTCCAGCGTAATTTATTTAACATCATTTCCCCCTCGCAGAAAGTGGTTAACTCTTTGCTTTGCCTTTACATAAAAAAAGAAGTACACAAAGCAAAATTTGGGCTGCTTTTCAGTTGTGTAGACTTTGAGTAATGTGATGCTACTTAATCAAAAGACTTAATTAAGCACTGTGTTACTCATGCAAATTTTTCATTTCTTATGGAATTTTGTCACTGCTGGAACATTAATAAATGAACTTTGGGAGAACATTGTATATGCATAATGATAGAAAATAGGCTTTTGAATTACACATTTTTGCTCTAGGACAGTTGAATTACATACTGGGAAAGCTAAATTTCTCAAGTGTAATGAAGATTGAAAACATGGAAATCCTACACTGATTTGGCCATAATTACTAAGAAATAATTATTTTAACATGGAATGACAGTGTTTCAGCATTCCACCATTCCCAGCCTTTCAGTCATAAAATTAATTGAAGATGTGTGTTCTTCTTCCTTTACAACGGAATATAATTATATATTTTTTTTATGCAGATGAGGTCTGGTGGTGTCCCACAACAGAGGCACCTTCCACCTTATTAGTCTGCATGGACTGTTTTGATGAAGTGATGTATGGTGACACATGTTGCTTAATCTTTTGATGACAACAAGACATATTCTGCCATCTTTCAGTGAATCACATTGTTTTATAAGCAGTGCTTCTATGTAAAGTGCTTTAAGCTATGCTATCATTCATGGTATCACCTTGTCTCAACTTGACTCTCTTAACTTTTTAGGTTTTCTGTTGGACTTTTTTGCCTCTAAAACAACCAGGAAATACAAATGTCAAGACTCTTGAAACTTGTGTCATATTTGATAATCTGTCCAATTAAAAAAAAAAAAAATCGGCCATATTTTAGACTAATTACACAAAAATTATTTGTGTGAAGCAGTTATTTCATTTTTTTTTTCCAAATACTGGTGTGGGGCTCTGTTAGAGAAGAAAGGAAAAACTCGTCAACACACCCACAAGCAGGTCTGCACTGTGAGGAGGTACTGTCTGCAATGAAGAAAAAAATCCAGAAAAGCAAAACAAATAGAGGCGAGTCAAGTCGAGATGAAACCATGTAATGGAAAAAAAATCCATTCATCGAGGCAGTGAAAGCAGCTGATAAACACAGGAATCAGACAGCTGAGTTCACACTCAAATAAACAGAATGAATCAGGGCAATAGCCGCATTCATATCAAGCAGTATTTACCAACTAAGTACCATTTTCCAACTTATAAACAGCGTTTACATCAACAACCAACTCATAATTACTATTAGGAAACTCATGTTTTTCTGAAATTCTCAATATATCTGAATAGGCTGTCAGTGTATGCTTTTCAACCAACAAACCAACTCTGCTTGTCACAAAACTGAACTTAGTTTTATTGCTGTTTAATAATGTTCCTTTTTTTTAATCTGTAACATTGGCTGTACTTTCCTGCTCACTTTATACTGTCCAGTTGACTTGAGCACTCACAAGTCGTACAAATGGGAATCTTTCCAACCTCTACCTTCCATCCCAGATGATATGAACGCAGCATAAATGTCATAGAGCCACAAATGCACCGTGGGACTTTAAACAATCTGTCCCATTTTCCAGTGTGTTTTGTCTGCATCGTTCCCATGATAAACCACAGTTTGTCTCACACTGAATGACAGCCTTGTTGATGTTTAAATACTGAAATGCTCAATATGCACATGGCTCACATTTCCTGTGAGGCAGAAACTCACACACACACACACACACACACACACTCAAACACACGCGTACACAGATACATGTGCACGGAGAGATACAGTTACAAACATTTACACATAAACACAACTATACAAACACACACAGTCAACAGGTGTTACAGTATAATAACATATACAGTGACATGAATATAAACACACATGAAAACGCACGCACACACACACAAATACACACACTAATGGCGCACTGTCCAGGAGGTAGAACAAAGAATAAGAAAAAAAAATATGAGAAACAAAAGCACAAAGACGAAGCTGTGAGAGTGGGGATGCTGTGTGTGTGTGTGTTTGTTTGTGTGTGTGTGTGTGTGTGAGAGAGAGAGAGAGTGTTTGTGTGTGTGTGTGTGTGTGTGTGTGTGTGTGTGTGTGTGTGTGTGTGTGTGTGTGTGTGCGTGCGTGTGTGTGTGGGGGTGGGTGCACGCGCGTGTGTGTGTGTGTGTGTCCAGATGAATCCAGCTGTTTGGACAGATGTCAACACTGATGAACTGTGAAGAACATCTGAGAGACCCAAATTCTCTCCCTCTCTCTCTCTCTCTCACACACACACACACATATTCACACACGCACTGCAAATCTCTCATACTCTCTCACGCAAGCATACACGCAATAATATCTGAGGAAAACACACCACTGTGGCCAGATTTCCACAACACAGGAAAACACCAGGAATACACCAATTTTCTTGTGAATAAACTTAGTAAGCTGCACAGTCTTGTGCACTGAGATTAGCAGCAGGGCTAGGTTCACTACAGTGCATGTTAATACTTTACAGTAATACAGTATGTGCTTTGTAGACAAGGTACAGGCTAGCTTTGCGTCATATCAGAACCGCTGCATTTAATACTGCTGCATTTAATATCCCATGCTGCTAAACTCTTAGGCAAAAAGGCAGTGTTTTCCATGGGCCAGGACTCAAAATGTTGGGAGATATAACTTATAAATCTGGATGAAATTGCATTTTGAAGTGCTGCTCAGGTGTCTGCCGAATACTTGGTGAGCAATAATAAGTATGAGATGCTCACTCAGAAAGAATTCAAGACTCGTGATCATTGGTTGTATGGTCATTATGAGTCAGAGTGTGAAAAAAAAAGAAAAAGTAAAAGTTCAGGCTGTTATCAGCGCTTTTAATTCACACAAAAGAGCTATTCGAAGGTGAGCTGGTAATATGGCTGCCTCACAGATGCAGCATCACATCGCACATAATGCATGGAGGTCAAAATAAATCGATATCTAATGAATATCAGTATGGGAAAATTATGGTACATGCAGGCAATTTAATCTATTCACCCCTGCAGGCTTACGAGTCCCATAGGCTCTCAAACATTTAGACACGTCTAGTAACACGAATGCTGCACACCTTACATTCAAACTGAAGGTGATCACAACACTCAACACTCAAAACTACTTCCACAGGAGACATTTTTGAAGCTCCGTTCCTGAAGTTGGACAGTATGAAGGTTCTCAAACCCTTTTGATTTACAATGTGGCAGCAATACAATTTTATCTCCGCACGCCTTCTCACATCTCCTCTGGCCTTGTGATTGTTTTTGTTTGTTTTATTTTATTGTTTGGGCACCACAGAATTTTAGGTTTACACTTTGTGGTTGGCCTTTTTGAACACTGTAGTCACTGGAGAGTGAGTTCATCTCCTTCCACTACACTGTGGTGTTCATTTATTACCAATTTGTACTGAGACAATCGCCAAAAAGAGGTGAAAGTGAGGCTCTGAGGAAAGAATGAGAGTGCTGGATCCATATAATGCCTTTTGGATCCAGCTCGCTATGTACTTTGTACCACAGGGACAAACGAAAAGGACACGGTGAGTCACCCTTACAATTAAATGCACCACACATCCAGCTGTCATGTCGCCAAGACAGAAAATCTTGTAATCAGACTTCGGTACAAGCTTACTTTAATTCTTAATACAAGATCAAAACATTTGAGATAAACATTTTGTTTTTTCCACAGTCCTTCTAGTCAACTCCATTTATAACTACTGCCTGCTGTCAATGCCAGGGAATCAAGCCAACATCCCTCTAATTCCTGGGTTTTGATCCACAACCTGGAAGTGTCTCTAATTAGATACAAATGTGTGGGAGACTGTGCAGCCTTTAATGGTGTCATTTTACCTTGTTTTTAGACTGCTAATACCATAAGCTTCCTATCAGTTCCACATGTTTGATTTGCAGCCTCACTAGGGATTCAAAGTTGAGCTTCAATCTGGGGAGGAAACTGATATGACTTTACCATTGTTTTGTAACAGGAGTAGTCTTTTTTTTTTTTTTTTTTTTTAAGCTTTATTTGTTCCAGTCTACAGTGCATAGGAAATGTTTTGGGCTGACTGGGTACGGATTGAATTCCTGAACAGCTGGGAAAATCCGGGTGGGGAAAGTGAATAGGGGATATTCACTTCTCCGTTAACAACTTGAAACTGCAGTTCCCTTGAGCAAGACATTCAAGCTGATCATGCGCAGCTGACTTTACTTGGATGTTGAAAAAAAAGTTAAATGATTTAAGGTTTTGTTCCCTGAGTCTTCTTCCATGAATCAGTGCAGTTTCAGCGAAGTGTGTTAGTATACAAACTCATATTAACACAGCTTTGGAAACTGTTTTGATGCCAGAAAGATATTTAGGATTTTTAGTTTAGTTTTTAAATGTCATCTCAACTTTTGAAGCAAAAATACAGTTTTGTTTTTTTATGGTACAGGTGTATCAGTATCAGACATATCCAAAATGTTGCTGGGCAGAATCATATGAAGTGAACGAAGCTGACCTGGGCAGCAGATAAAAGATGTTTTTTTCTTGTCTTTTATGTTCAAGAATACTGTGAGATAAAAACAGGAAAATGGAGAGGATTGAGTAAAGACAGGGTTCAGATTTCAGATACACTGAAAGACAAGGACACAATGACTGGCTGCCTGGGGCTACACACACACACACAAAAACACACACACATACACAGAATCACACACACCGATTCAGGATCATCACCCTCACATTCTTTCTATATGCTCTGATAACCATGGTAACCCAGCTGTCTGTCTGTCTGTCTGTCCGCTGGCTCTTCCATCCTCTTTCCACGCTCTATTAACCAGACACTCCCAGAGGACTTTCTGCCATACAGGTTGTAAAACATAATACCATCATAAGTGTATAAGTGCACCCTGTAAGAGCTGGGCAATTTTTTTGCACCTTTAGCCCAAGGAGTCGTTCCAGCATCCCTACATTGATTATATGGCAATGTCTCGCTGTAAGTGTATTGGACATTTTAATCTCTGTCTCTGTTTAGCTCCTGTTGCACAGCTAGAGTACAGTCAAACATTTCAAAATAAATGAACACAGCTTTATGATAGTAACCTGTAACATTTTCATACAAACAAAGGCTCAATTTGCTACTCTGTTGTTGCTCTCTCATGTAGTGTAATCACGATTAAACCTACAGCCAGTTCATAAAAATATTTAGCTTTACTGTTCTGGTGGCTCTTTCCTGGTGAAGCATCAGGCTGCTATTTGAAATGTAGAGCTGATTATGTTATGGCGTCCTGTGTTTCACTAAAAATATTGGTTTATTGTTCTTATTGTTAGCTACAATAAGTTTATTATGAGCTGGACGTATTACTTTGTGCTGATATAGAGTGGTGGGTTTAATCAGTCATTCTTCATGTTTGAGGTGTCTCAGTATACAATTTTAGAATCAAAATCAGAATTAGAAAAAATGTATAATTTATTAAGATTATTATTAACAAATGTATTATTATTTATTTAATAGACATTATCTAGCTGATCACATTCAGACATTCACATAGGACAAATGTTTATAGCTAGTTTTACTGTCCTGCTAATCTGATACACCTGCTGTGACTGTAAAGTTTTGGTACACTGTAAATAAATTCTGTTTGCTGAAAAAATAATCACTTTTTGCTTTGTATTTTACTACCTCAGTCAGGTTATGGGCATTTCCGGCATGCCTGAGGCTTGGCACGTCAGGGGCTTCTGTCTCCGAATCTGCAGCTGGACCCTACTGCTTTCCTGGGAAAAATCCTCTAATCCACAGGAAGTGATGCAAATATCTCTGGCAGCAGCAACAGCGATTTGTTTGCAGAGCAGAAGCGCTGGGTAGTTAGCATTACATCACACCAAGGAGTCCACCAATGAAATGTCCACATTTGACACAAGCTCCACAAGTTTTGGGATGACAGTAAATTCTCGATAATATAAGGGTTTCTTGTTATATTATGAGTAAAATTTGATTCACTCTGTCATGAAAGAAAATGATCCTTCACTGCAGGCCACAGTGTGTGTGTGTGTGTGTGTGTGTGTGTGCGTGCGTGCGTGTGTGTGTATGTGTGTGATGGATGTGTTATTGTCGAGTTTTGAGGCTAGATGTATGCTTGATGGAATAAGAAGAAGGTTGAAAAAGACAGGACCATCTCTCTCTGTGTGTACCTGTCTGTGTGTGTGTGTGTGTGTGTGTGTGTGTGTGCACCTGTCTCTCTCTCTCTCTCTCTCTCTCACTCTCTCCCTTTTCCTTCTCTTCCCCCACCCTCAGGGTGAGTTGGGGGAGAGAAGATATGGACGTAGGGTGAAAAAGAGAGAAAGATAGATTGATGGAGAGGGAGCGATAGATGGAGGGATTCCCACAGAGAGATGGAGTGTTGTTTAAAAGGGTCAGGGCCAGGAGAGGAATGAAGGATGAGACTGCGATAATCCTCTGTATACACACACACACACAGACACACACACAAACACTCACACATAAACATATGTGTCTCTCTGTGTGTATATATATAATTTAGATAGATAGATAGATAGATAGATAGATAGATAGATAGATAGATGTCACAATGCACAGATACAAATACATGTATACACACACACACACACACACACACACACACACACACACACACACACACACACACACACACACACACATGCGCACACACACACAGATTGGTCACTAATATGTATATATGACCACATACAGATTAATAGTTAGCCTAAGACTAATCCAACACACACAAAAAGATGTACAATCATAGTAATAAAAAATAGAGCTCGTTTTCAGAGCACAATTCAAAATACAACAAGAGGCAATATCAGCACAAATCAGAACTGGAACAATCAGGAAAACTGATCTGCTTAGGTGGCTCGAATGTGCTGTAAACAATAGAAATAATGACTTCTCCTCTACCTGCCTTTCACAAACAAGGAAATGCAGGAAATGTGATTTTTATGATCTAACAATAAGGACATGTCTGCAGTCGTGACAAGTGTTGTCAGACCGTGTTCCAGACACAAACAGATGATGTTCAGTGCTGCACCAACACAGAATCAGAGTGTTGTGTTAACTCTTTGGGCTCTATTTTTGAGGCAACGTTAACCCAGCATTACGCCCTAACCAGGCTTAACACTGCCAAGTTGCAAATTTCGTCTGGCGTTAAACGAGTTTTGGCAATTTTCAACACTTTGGGATTTTCATGGTCTAAACTGAACTTGCAAGCGCTGAGGTGAATGGCATGGCACAGCTGGGTGTTTTTCTTATGCAGACCAGCGGCGCTGTGCAATTTTGGTGCCACTTTGGTGTGAATTATCACCTTCACCTTCGCCAGCCAAAAGCAACTCTTAGTGAGAGTGATATGCGCTGTGCTATTTCCCTGGCATTTATTGATGGAGGCGCAGTGCCACAGACCTCTCCAGAATCACTCGAACTCCTTCATGAATGATATGCTTGCTTATTTCACACTGATATAAATTCTCCAAGCAAGAGAAACGACTACCTGCATATCAAAACCATCAATTTTAATTTGATAAAGTTGATAATACCAGTAAAGCTGGCATTACTACCTTAAACTTATATAGGCCTACTTGGTTAGATAAAGGTCTGATTCTTAACAGGTATCCATTCTCCATAGCTGCCTATAGGATTAAATATCTGTTGCCATCAGAAGGCAACAGGAGCGGTTCTAGCTGTTCTATCAGACTGAGGAAAGCAGCGCGCGATTTCAAAGCACCACACAAATGCACACGTTATCTAATATGGATACCCAGATTAAATCTAGGTAAATCCACATCAGCTTTGACAGACTTACTCAGACATCTTCATTTTGCACACACCAAACTGGTTGGCTATAATTCTAAGTTTATATACTGGAAAATATCAATGACACTCCACATCCTCATCTAAAAACGTCATGTTGGCGTCCTCTCCTTTCCAACAGGTCTCCCAAATGTAGCACCTGAAACCGAGGTACTTATTTCCTATAGATAAAGGCCCATAGCTGCAATGAACATAACGTGATAGTGCAGAAGCGCGGCTGTCATTGTTTTGGAGAAATCTAACAGCGGCAAGGCAGGAAAAACTGAGCATTTGTGTGTGTTTTTAAGTCAATTCCAATTTCCACATTTATCTCTGCAAACAGAAAAAATAGGTTACTTAACAGGTTACTACTAACCCAAATATATCACATCAGCATCATTACGCACAGAAAACACAGTGGCATGCTTGAAACCATCTCCAGAAACGTAGATTCACCTTACAAAAGGGACATACTCGTGACATATTTGTCCAGTATATGATCAAATCTTCAGTATACTTGGTTGCTATACAGTCATACAGGTCTATTCTGCATGGACTGCACATCCAGGGAAGAGAAGTCGACTGGAGAAGCCGATTGATCTCTTCCATTAGAAAATGCCAGTGGGCGTCATGTAGCGAGGAGTGCACAGTTTTTAAAGGTAATGAGAGAAGCTGATTTGATTGGCCTTTGCTGAAGTCTGCTCAGAGTCCACTTGTTAATGTATTCCTCCTACTAGAGGCGTTAACTCCTGTGCCAGCCCAGATAATGCCAGGAAAGAGCTTATTGCCAAGATATCGAAAATTGCAAAAATAAATTAGCCACACCCCAAAGACAATACTGTTTTAACACCTCAAGCTTTGCCATTAAAATAGAGCCCTTTGTCTGAATGATCAAATTTATAAACATTGTTGATTCACAGCAGATATCAAGCCAACTTCATTTCCACTAAATCAATTCATGATGAACAGAAACTGTGGTTCATTTCACACTGATAGATGAAGCCATTCCTTTTATATCTTAATTGGATAGATATGAAAACCCTGTTGTGGCCAAAGTTTGAAGCTTGAAGATTCATTTCCTCAAGTCATTACATTGAGAATGAAAAGAACTCAGACCCGACTGACACCGACTTCATAAACTTTATGAATGAGAAAAAGTTCCGTGAAGCAGATAGGTTTAAAGATAGCATCTGATCAGTTGTCATCTTACCCAGTCACACACACACACACACACACACACACATGCACACGCACACACATACACACACGCAAACACACAAACGTGGCTGTCAACTTGTCCTGGTTGCCGCATGTCATCAGCTTTATTGATGAATAAAGTTCTGCAAAGCTCACATCTAGCCAAAAGGTTTAATATTAGTATCCGATCCCTCGCAAACACACAAGCACACACACTCAGCTGTCAACTTGTCCTGGTTGCTGCGTGCTGTTTCTATGGTAACAGTGTGTGTGTGTTGACATGTTGGATAAATGAATCAGTTTTCGAATAGATGGTAAAGTGCATCTGCTGGACAGCAACTTGCTCACTGTCTGTTTCTGTCACTCTCTGTCATACAAACTTGCACATTAAAATATTTTTAGCCAAACACAGGATGCCATAACAATAATCACAGCTGTGTTTCAAATGGTGCCGAAACCATTCACACCAAACCACTAAAGATGACATTTGTGGGTGCCAATTAGGTTTGGCAAAGTGTGGCATTTGCCATACCTCAGCTTAAGTGAGGTTAAAGGAGACTGCAGTTTTTGTCTTTTTATACCACAGCTCATTGCAAACAGTTGAATCTCATCGATGGAGTGTCCTTTAAACAGTGTACTGGGACACCTCAAACAGGAACCCCTGTTCTATATGAATATTCACAATGTAAAACTCTCTGGTACAAGAACAACAAGCTAACACCTACATTAATTAAGCATGTTTGCTAACAATATTTGCCTTAAGCCATCACATAGCGTGATCATTTTCCAGCAGTTAACACCAATATAACATTAATTGCAGTAGTGACCTAGCAATTTTTGAGTAAATATTTAAACCCTTTTGGTCAGTCTCCAGATATTAGTCTGGCCCGAGCAAAATTGCTTATTTTAGTAGATAGCAAAATCAATCTGTCACTATTTTATTTTTTAATTTTTTTATTTATGTATGTATGCATATACGTATGGCAAGTGGCCATGGTATAAGATAATGCACTCGCAGGGAATTAGTACAGAACGCCACTCCAGTTCTTCACCTCTACCTTGACATGCAACGTGCACAGTAGAGGATGAAGCAGAAATTGCCAAGACTGCATTTGGAAGCCACATCAAAAAGAACGCCAACAATCATCAGTAATTGCTTCAGTTTGTCCCAAGGGTTTTACCACACCTTTTCTGAATTAAAACCTTGACTTGGTTTCAGAAACTGTTTGAAACCCAGCTGAAAGCTTCTAGCTGCATGTGTGTGCGGCAAACAGTTTTAGAGATGTTACCCTCTCAGTGAATGTCATGCTGAGAAAATGATGCGGAGAGACTGACACCAACTGCAACTCTGATCGTGACTACTTTACTGACTCTACCACGGCTGCAGCATCAGCAGTGACATTGTGAACATTATCATTATGAGCACTATTTGATATCTTTAGTTTGGGGATGTGTTCAGTTGTTAGAGAGCTACAAAAATAGCCTACCATTTATAAAACTGATTGACCAAATCCACAAAAATCTCCAAGCATTGTCTGCATCTTAAAGTGCCACAGTGCATGTCTGGCATGCCTCAAGTTAATTTCCGTTTTAAATGAATTTAGGAAGCACATAATAAAGCACATCACACAGCAAGTATGTGATAAACTGGACAAATGGGTGCTGAAAATACATCATCTATCAAGTCACTCTTCTGCTCTGTTTTACTCTCTCTCCCTCTCTGTTTTTCTGTCTCCTCAGGGTATCGCAGCTGGTTTCTGAGTATGAATCATCCAGCCACTGCAGTGAATAAGAATATTTCTTTAGTCTCCAGGTTATTACCTGTGCTTGCCTGGTTCAATAAGAGTTAGAAAATGTACATGCAGCCATAGTTTTGTCTGCCTGTCTCTCACTGTCTCTCGCTCTCTGGCTTTACATCTGTCAGCCTCTGAGGGTTTCAGGGAAAGCTGAAATGAAAACTAAGTCAACATCCTGCTCTCACCAGGACTTCCTGCCCTGTGAGTCAATGTATGTGTGTGTGTGTGTGTGTGTGTGTGTGTCAACATGTTCATCTGTCTGTCAGAATGGAGCCCCAAAGAAAATCCCAGCAGAAAGCCAGTCAACCCGCCTCAAAACAGCGATGAATGACCGATTACACAAAGAAAATGAAGAGAAAGTGCTTACAAGAGAATCAGAAAGAGCAAAAGAAATGTTTGGGCTGCATAAGACGTGGGACCCCATCCCCACCATCCCTCTTCTCTTGTCTGTCTTTCATTTACAGTAATTTATGGACTTACATTGGTATGACAAGATCCCCATTTATCTCCCCTACCCCTCCTTCCTTCCCTCTCACCATACCTCCTTTACATCTTGTGGTTCCTCTCTCATCCAGCAATTAAATCCAAGCATTAGCAACCAATCAATCAAAAAATAACAGTTCATGCTGAAAACCAAACTTCAAATAGCTGAATTCTAATATTGTACGAAGTAAAACCTGTCACGACTTTGGTTAATTTATTGTAAATATTTTTCTGCAGTCACTTCCATGAATTTCACCTCATCAAAGCTGATATGTCAAGTGTTTTTCCCAAGCAGCACCAGCAAATTACAGGAAAAAAGTATGTTCATTTTTTTTTTTTTTTTTTTTTTTTTTAATTGTGAGGCCTCTTTGGAATTCAGAGGAAATTAATTCTGCATTTTTTTTGACTATTCAAATCTGTTTTGCACACAGATCATGTTATGCAGCAGTGAAGGCTCAGGCCCCTGGAAGGAAGCTATGGCAGTTCAATGGGCAGAAAATTCAGTCACATTGTGAGACATTATCAGTGTTTTTCTAAGCAAACAGATATACCTGCTTTACTGCCCCTTACAAAAAGTTGTTTAGACAACGTTTAGACCTAACCGCGTCCAAATGATATTAAGTACAATGATAGTACACCATTTTACATCTATAATAATAATAATAATAATAATAATAATAATAATAATGAACTTTAGCTATTTGTATAGCACCTTTCATACAGAATGCAGCTCAAAGTGCTACACATAAAAAGAATAAAATAAAATAAAATATGTATACACACATACATACACATTGATAGATAAACAAATAATTGAGAACATCAACAGGAAGAATAAAAGGGGATAAACAAGAGATTACATGAGAGATTAGTGCATTACATTAAAACATAGGAAACACAGCTAATAATCTGAAGTAAAAGACAATCAGTCATGACTAAGAATACAAATGCCTTATAATGGATTAAAATGTTGCAGCATATGATATTGAATAAAAGTCAGACTAGAAAAAGGCTGTTTTGTTTTTAAGCGTCGTTTGAAGGTTTCAAGAGAGACTGCTTCTCTAATGTCTTTGGGTAAAGTATTCCAGAGTTTGGGAGCGTAATTGAAAAACGCTGCATCTCCAATTATCTTTTGGGAAAGCGTATGGTTCTCGAGCAGTCCTACAGAAGATGATCTGAGGGTTCGTGAGGGAGTATAAGGAGTCAAGGATTCTCTGATGTAGCTCGGTCCTGATCCGTTGAGTGCTTTAAAAACTAGTAAGAGGACTTTGAAGTCAATTCTGGAGGAGACAGGGAGCCAGTGTAGTCCAGCCAAGACCGGAGTGATGTGTTCTCTCTTTTTAGTTTTTGTCAATAATCTGGCCGCAGAGTTTTGAATGAGCTGTGATCCCTTTAGGAAGATCTGTTAAAAGTGCATTACAGTAGTCTAATCTGCTTGAAATAAAAGTATGAATTAGTTTTTAAGCATCATGTTGAGTCAGGAATGGTCGTACCGTGGCAACATTTCTGAGATAAAAGAATGCTGTTTTGGTCACTTTGTTTATGTGGGATTTGAAGCTTAAGTTAGAATCTAAAATGACTCCTAGGCTTGTTACCTCAGATTTGACTAAGGGAGTCAGGTTGCCAAGTCTTTTAAGGATCTCATCCCTTTTTGCTTTAGGGCCAATTAATGAGATTTCTGTTTTTTCCTCATTTAATTTTAAAAAGTTATCACTCATCCATTTATTGATTGTGAACAGACAGACAGTAAGAGAGTTTAGAGCAAGTGGATTGCTTAGTTCTACAGATAAATACAATTGTGTATCGTCGGCATAGCTGTGGAAGTTAACATTATGCTCTCAGATGACATCACCTAGCGGGAGCATACATAATGAGAATAGTATATATAATGACTCCACTTTACATAAAAGCCATTGTTCAATAATAACCATTATCTACATGATACATTACATCATAACTAATTTAGCACTATGGCAACACAAAGATGGACACATTTATGAATGTGTCAGAAGAAGACAAGGGTACTGGACACAACAAAGAACCATGAGGGGATACTGCGCTGGAAACCTCCAGCCAAGCTAGCTTTTGGTATGTAAATTAATTATCTTCTATTCAGCTTGAATTCTGATGTAACTATTTTTGTTTGCACAGCCAAAAATTGATTAAATTAAATAACTCAATCAATAATCAATAATCAATTGTCGCCTGTTACCATGTAAAATATTAAAATGGCGGTGTTTGTAAAACTGTTGTCCAAAAGCAATATCATAGGCCTGCGACCTTGTGCCTACAACCAAATCACAGCTATGTTTATTGCATAAATATTGTATTATTACATTTGACAGTCTGCACCAATGCCACAACACTCATTTTTGTACTTTTGCTAGTGTTTGGTGAAAAGTGTTTGATTGTCTGCACATACACATGAACTGCACGTTTGAATGCATATCTCAAATTGTCAGTTTCCCGCTGAATGCATTTATTCACAAAATACAAGTTTTCAACGTGGTAATTTTTTTCCCATTATCATCAACAGATTTTTGACATTTTCCAGTGCATTATCAGCACTCGATTTAAGTCGATTTAAACATCAGGAACCATTTCTAGACATGGGGTCACTGCTGGCTGTCAGGTGTAATAACACAAAGGGGGAAAAGGGAAATGCGAGGTTATCTGGAGGTTTCTGCAGGACACAGATGACATTTGAAATAAGCTGTGGTGTTGAATATCACTAAGCTTCAAAGTCATGACAGCCTCGCTCACCTGAGTAGACTCCATTTCTTGTTTTCCTGTTTGTGTGTGTGTGTGTGTGTGTCTGTGTCTGTGCATGTGTTTGTTTATGTAAATGGAAGTAGACCAAATGTTGTCCTCTTCCAGACGGTCACACACTCATCATAAATAAATGAGGAGAGAGATAGGGAGGAGTGAGTGGGTGAATGTGTGTGTATGTGTGTGAGTGTGTGTGTATGTGCACGCGCTTGTGCACGTTTGCACGCAGGCATGCATATGTTGGCAAGTGCTGTCCTCTCCCAGACAGTCACAAACACAGACTAAACAGGAAAACCACAAAGTTATAGACAGTTAATCCCCCCCACACACACACACACTCTCACACACACACACACACACACACACACACACACAGAGTAAAAAAAAAAAAAAAAAAATGCAGTCAATGAATGTGTCTCCTGGAGGCTTTGGTGACCAGACCAGGGGGTGTCTAACTCTAACTGTTTCCCAGGAGGCCCACTAGTTTCCCCAGGAGTCAAATTCATTTTGCAGACTGAACTACACAGCCTGCCCTTTTTTAGTCAATCTTATGTTACACAAACCTGGGAAAGGTTTGGCAACATAACATTCCTTTTAGAAGCAATTTCTTTGGAATAATTCGAAATCCAAAAAAATTTGTTTACAAAGTACAAAAAACATACAGACATGTGACATGGTGACATTGGTACAGAGAGATACTCACTATATCTACATGCACACAAAAAATCTCCTCATTGTGTATAACCGGGCTATGGGAGATATTAATTAACTGAGTTTCTCTCAGAGAAATCTAGCTGCCTTAATCTGATTAATCTTAATTCCTTACCCCTATTATGGAAACCAGCTTTATCTTTTACATGGCACTTGAGAAATCAGACAACTGCCCATACAAGGTGAACAACCCGATTGGTAAAACGAATGTACATGCAGTCACCGACTCCCCTTTCCCTTTTCATGTCCAAGCACAAATGAACTCAAGAAACCTTGAAGATCTTATCAAAGCATATCCAGAGAGGGTCAGGGAAAAACAAACCAGAGTAAATACAATGTGTCTCCAAGCCACATAAAGAAACACTGACCTTATCATAGTTACACAGGACGAGCACTCTAGAGCACCACAGTTCAAAATCTAGCTTCTGTTTCCCATGTAAAAAATTGAATATCCATGTCCTTCAAAATCGAGATAAACACCTCATCTTGCTTGTTCCCATCCACACATATCATGAAGAATATGTCACTTGCTTCACTGCTTGCCACCTGTTTCTTTCACTTGTTCTACCTGGTTGGATCTGCATGCTGAAGTAGGTCTAGAGCAACAGTCCTTTCTAACTATGGTAACTGTGTTCTAGAGTCATATGTATCCATGGTAACTACAAAGTTCCATTGTGTTGTTGCAATGTAAGTATCGTAACCACAATGTCCTAGAGTGCCGGTCCAATGTAACTATGGCAACCACAGTCTTCTTGATTGCAGGTCCCATGTAACTACTTTATCCACAGTGGTCTAAAGTGCCAGTCCTATGTAACAATGGTAATAACAGTGTTATAAAATCATGGTCCTATGTAACCATGGTAACAACAGTGTTCTAGTGTGCTGGTCCAATGTAATTATGGTAACCACAGGGTTCTGGAGTGCTGGTTCTGCTTAACTATGGCACTCACAGTACTGGTGTAGAATTACAGAATTAAGATATTTTAATGCAAGATTCTAGCTGCGGTATGACTATCAAAATCCAGCAAATGAAAAATGTAACAAGGTCATCAAGTCATCAGTACAAGGTTCATTCCTGGCTCAACCTAATAAGTGACAAAACAACCTCTGAACTTGGAAATTTGAAATATTCAGCTCTATAGAATAAAAACTTTGGGGGGAGGGGTGGTACAGAGAGCGAGAGACAGAGAATGTTTATGTGCAATAACTCCCGGATAAGTGGTTGAAGTGATTTAGTTCAGCTCAGTGAAGCCAGCAGTAAATCTACCCTGCAATGGACAGAGAGTTCACAGACACACACACACACACACACACACAAAACACACACATACATACACACATACACATGCACACACATAGTCCATAGCTGATGAGGCAGTGATGAAGACTTCGTTAAATCATCCACAAGCACCTCGCAGACACAATTCAATGTGTCTGCATGTGTATGTGTGTGTGTGTGTGTGTGTGTGTGTGTGTGTGTGTGTGTGTGTGTGTGTGTGTGTGCAAGAGAGGGAGAGATTTAAGTAGGGACTCATCAGTGCTAGCCTTGGTTAGTACTTCAGGCCAGGCTGCAGCCAAGGCCATTACACCCACAAAAACTCACATGCTACACACACACACACACACACACACACACACACACACACACACACACACCGATCTAAGGGATGCGTTAGTGTTGGTAATGAAAACATGTCAGGGAGTAGATTTACAGGAGAGAACAACTTGACCTCTGGCCCCATAGAGATTTATCACTGCGTAAAGATCTAATCTTCTCATGGCTACAAGCAGTAGACTCTGCTCACAACCACAGGATGGAACGGAACGAAACAGAGCAGCATGGAGTGGCATGGAACAGAACTGAACTGAGTAACAATCTGTCAAATATCACTTTGAACATTTGTCATTAGTACAACAATTTCTTCAACTGAAAAGCTTAGAGAAATTGCTCAAAGTGGAACGGTTTTGCAAAGGGCTCCTTAGAGACAAAACCATGGTTGAATGACTGTTCAAGCTTTTAGAGGATGTAAATGGCCTTTACATTCTGACATTTCTGTGCCAGACAATGTGTTGCACATGTAAAAATGTGCTACAGCTATTAAAGAGGTACTACTCAAGATGAAAATAGCCTCCAAACTGCCGGAGCAGACTCCACTTTTTAAACCCAAACAGAAGAATCACACTTGATCTCTGATGCATTTGGGTTGCTGAAAACTCAGCGAATTCTGAGTTCTACATCAAGATCTGATGGCTCAGATGTACTGAGGTTAAACTGATAAGACATGGTACATGATTGTACCATTAAAAAAATATTTCTGTGGCAGCTCTGTTTTGCTAGTGAAATAATTTCATCATGAGAGCTTCACAGAGGGCTACCAAAAATCAGGACGAAGGATTTTTTTTACACATGTAATTACGAAAATAACAACATGGCAATGCTATACTTGGGCAAAAGACCAAAGGAAAGGTAGCAACTTTCTCCACTGGAAAGCCTTCCATGCAATGAAAAGTTAACAGTAACGTAGTTATTAAGGAACACAGCCTCTGATTCTTTCAGAACATCACTTTTTGGAGCAATTTACAAGGTTGACAACTGTTGTGTCCTTTCACTATGTCATCTACTAACACTCAGTCTTTGTTATTCTGTAATCAGAAATATAATCCAGGGTGATACTCAAATGCAGTTACTTAAATTCATTAACTGCACTTGCATTATTATCATCAACAGCTAAACCATTATATGTGTGTCACTTTGTGTAAAATGACATTTGTGTTTTCAAACAGAAGTACCTGGATTTGAACTTTAGGACCTATAATGGACTACTTAGTCCTGAAAGTCAATTTATAATAAGTATGGCAGGATTAAAGATATAGGCAATATGACAAAATACAATACAGCATAAGGTAACAGATAAAGCAATAGGACATCTATTAAGCTGTAATTTGGCGTAAAGATTTGGAAAAGATGAGATGGAAGAGAGGGACAGGGTGGAGAACATGACTGTGTGCGCTGACTAGAGACCCAGTTATGTGTGTGGGACTTACGTGCGTGTGTGTGTGTGTGTGTTTTGTGCATGCATTTATCTACTGTATGTGTATTTTGTTTGGTTGTGTAGGTGTGCATATCTTGTGCACATGCGAATTTTGTATTTGTCAGGTCAGGAAATAACAGCGTTCTCCAGATGCGGCCGGTGGGGTCACTGGGGATTGTGGGTAATTGGAAATCCAGATGGACATGCATGAGCTTCCAGGAACAGACGGTTACCACGGAGATTGAACCTAACACACAGGCTACAAAGATTATATCTCTCATGTCTGCCCCATTCCCTTCTTGTTTTACCCTTCTATTTTTTGTGGTATCTGCTCTCTTCTTTTTCATTTTTTTTCTTTTCCTCTTCCCTCTTTTCTTTCTTCTCTTCTCTTCTCTTCTCTTCCCTTCTGTTATACTCTGAGTTGATTTGTGAATGACATTGATAGAGAAAAGAAACAGAATGTGATTGGCTTGAAGATTGAGTGGGCCGGCCTACAGGGAACAATCAAAATGGAATGTTCCAGAGGTCATGGGTAATATGCACCATATGCACACACACACACACACACACACACACACACACACACACACACACACACACACACACACACACACACACACACACACACACACAATTAGCCCCAGGTGTTCTCTCTTGGGAATCAAACCCTCAACCTCCGTCCATTAAGCATGAAGGGCAAATGGCTAGTTTGGGCTGCTACCAGTCTCTCTGCATGGTTCGCTGTATTACAAAGATCTTAAGATTAGTTCTTACAGTTTTACAGTCTGTTGACAGTGGAGACAGCCAAACATTTGAAAGCTGACATGGGCAACATCATTACAAGCCAAGAACAATATAAAACAGATGTTAAGATTAGGTTCACTGGCAATCCAAAAAAGACAAAGTTTGTATGCAAATCCACTGATGGGGAAGTATGATGGTGTGCTTTATGCATTTGAAGTGGGTCTTCTTGGGCCATATGCACAGTTCTGCAACTCCTTTTTTTTTTTTTTTTACTTTAATTTAACTGTTTTTTAAATCTTTACTTTTATTTAATTGTCTTCTAAATCTTGTCTTTAGGTCTTCTTAAATTTTATGAAAAGCACTTAGAATTGTCTTGTGTTTGAAACGTGCTACACAAATAAACCCGCCTTGCCTTAAATATCACATATCACACCATGGGCCACCTCTAGGCTCTAGTGGTTTTCAACAAACAAAATAGTTAAAATGCAGTGCTCTGAGAGCATAGCAAAACTGTGAAAATACACGAAATATTCTGCTGTGTTTTCCATTGGGGATACTTAAAACTTTATTTGGTGTGTTTGTCATGGTTTCATTTTTTATTTATGTTTTTTGCCAGTTGACCCTGTTTGCTGCTGCTTCTGTTGTCCTTCTGAGCCGGGACTGGCCAGGAGCTCTCCCACCACACTTTGCATAGTTTGCACAACAGCCAGGTCTTATACATTTCTAATAATAATGTGAAGCTTTCATTATCCCTATGGGTAAATTCTCCTTTCTTTTGCCCCCCCTCCACACAGAGGTCAAAGGTCAGAGGTCCGCTACAGAGCAGCAGCCTGTGAGCTGGTAGGGATTCAGTGTTTCACTCAAGGACACTTAAGCAGAGTGGATGCTTGACACACAGGGGCTTAAACCCTGGCTCTCCAGCTGAAAGGCAACCTCTCTTAACTTTACCCAGCTGACTTTTTTTTTTTCAACACTTCTGAAATGAAAGAGGCAACAATCACAATTTCAAAGATGCATTCTGAGTGTTTTGAAAAGACAAAATGCATGTATTTCAGTGCCAATCATTTATTCCTAACATGATTACTTGGTGTATATTATTTCATTTGTCTATTTCTAATACATAACAAGACACATTTTTGATATATTTTTGCCTGTCATGGACTGTGGTCATACCATCATCATGGTACTCGCCCATCACAGAACACACCATTCAAACAAGTTAAAAAAGGGAGAGAAAAAACAGATTAAAGTGAATGAAATAAAAATGACTGCAACTGGAGTTATAGGAGGTTGTCACACAGCATTAAGTGATGGCTGCAGCTTTTGACAGGGCTGAAATACAGGTTGCTGACTCATCACTATTGACCAGCGCTGATGACTACACATCTGCTATTAGCTGGCCCGAGGCTACCTCGAACTGCTCTGGCAAGGCCAATGTTCAGGTTAGATTGACCGTATCTGAAATGTCTGTTCGACAATACAACATCTATTACAGTCCTTGTGTGTGTGTGTGTGTGTGTGTGTGTGTGTGTGTGTGTTTGATAAAGTGTGTGTGTACATGCAGAGTTTTGTAGTGTGAGGCTGACAGTGTCGTGGATTCAATTATTTTGTCACTGATTAACATACACCAACTCATTAAGTCAATGTGCATTTTTGTTCGCTATTTCTTTTTCAAATTAATGAAAAATGAGAAGCTGAAATCTTTCGAATCAATAAGTATTTATACTCAACTTGAGCCTCTGTTGTTTGTTTCAGTATTTATACGTTTAGAGTTTGTGTGGGAGAGTGAGACAGGAGTGGAACAAGAAGTAGAGAGGGAAATAAAGAGAGAGAGACAGAAATAGTAGGAATGTGTGAATACAAGCATTGAGTACAGTGCTCATTTATGTTGCTACGCGCTTGTTTTCACCAAGTTCAGATGTATGGTTGACAAAACAGCATCCATTATACTGATGCTCAGTGTGTATGCCTGTGTATTCCTGTGTGTGCGTGTTTTGCTGTAGATTAGTGTGTGTTGGAGTATATAGCATTCATTACAGTGGTGCTACAGACAAACTGCTCCCTGGATAGACATTGATTTTCACCCAATGGATCTCACTGTTAGCAAACCTAATAGCTTGGTGGGTAATGGGTACATGTTATGAATGGGCCCCAGTGGGCTAGAGAGGAGAGGAGAAAGGAAAGGAAAGGAGGATAGAGGAGAGAAGAGGAGAGGAGAGTTAAGGAGGGGAGAGGACAGGAGAGGAGAGGAAAGAAAGAGAAAGGGGTGCAGGAGAAAAGTGAGGACAATATTAGACAAAGGAGAAAAACAAAGAAGGAAAGGAAATGAAAGGAAAGGAACAGAAAGGAAAGGAAAGGAAAGGATGTGAGATGAGGACATGAAAAAAGGGGATGGGAGAGGACAGTAAAGAAAAACACAGTGAGAAGAAGAGGAGTGTAGAGGAGAGCAACAGGGAGTAGAGAGTAACTGAGATGAAAAGAGAGAAACACAAAGGCTCAGATGTGAGTTGGGAGGAGAGCTGCTATTTACCATTACTGCTAATAGGTTTCAATAGGAAGCGAGTCGTTAGCTAAATGGATAGGCCCTAAATGACACATTACCATGTTAAAGGCTGATTCCGCTCATTATTGGGACTCTTATTCCTCCATGCATCACCAGCCAGAGCTGTAAGCTGGCCACTAGCACACACAAACCTGCTGCCTCAGCAAATACACACACACACACACACACACACACACACACACACACACACACCAGTGGAAAAAGGACTGGACAGAGGGGTGTGTGTGATAATGTGTGTGTGTATCATTGCTACTTGAAAAATCCCTTGGTCAGTGCTCTGCAGTTTCTGAATCAGAGACTTTGTTTTTCTCCATTGTCACATTTTCTACTCATGTCAGTGTCAGCTGTTTAAAAAAGGCAATGTTGCAGAATAGAATAGAATAGAATAAAATAGAATAGAATAGGGTGTGCCTCAACTGTACTGTTTTCCTATTAGAAATGTAGTACTGTTGCAGGACAGCAGTGATCCTAGAATGGAGCATACAGTTCCAAATAGAATAGAATAGAATAGAATAGAATACTGTCTCGACCATACTTTTCCCCTATTGCTTTCATTTGATGAACAGCCAACAGCTGTTCATCACACATATAGCACTGGCACATCTACTGTAAAACTAGATGGAATGCCTGCATTAGACACACTTCATTATAGAAAACAGGATGACAAACACACTGAGAGAGAGAGAGAGAGAGAGAGAGAGAGAAAGCAAAATAACATGATAAAACAGTGCTGAAAAGTGAGTGTTTGTGTGTTTCTCCGTGTGTGTGTGTGTGTGTGTGTGTGTGTGTGTGTGTATGTGTGTGTGTAAAATTCATATCCAGACAAAAACATTAGTGATCGTAGTGACTAAGGCCTTGAAAACAGAGGACTTCTCACAAAGAATAGGACTGTCACAGCAAGAGTGGATTCAGTACACCCACCCTATCTGCTGCTTCAGTGTATTTTACTGTAACTGTGTGGACAGCATTTCATCACTTCATCAATTAACAGTACAAGTACAAATTAAACCACACATGGAATTGTAGAAAGTATGTGCATTAAACTTTGAGTTTGTTATCACATGCAACAGATACCAAGTAAATTCCACCACTGAATACATACTTGTGAACACTAGATTATTGTGATTAGCCAGCTAATACATTTACAAGTGTCACCATGTGCTCCCTGATATTCGTGTTTCTCCCCCCAACGTTCCCTGTTTGTTACTAGTAACAATCCTTCTGATTTTGGAGGGTTTAAGCAGAAGATGTCAGAAAGGTCCCACAGGGACAACTGGCTTGAAGTGGCCAAGAGTTCATGGTGACATCACTTTTTTGTCCTTCAGTATTCACTCTTCTTAACATTGTGAAGCACAATTCACCAGGTGTTGGATTGTTTACCCACTAATGGGGGACGAGAGCTGGGTTTAGACCGTGAGACAGGTTAGTTTTACCCTACTGATGATGTGCTGTTGCAGTAGTAACAACACATAGCAACATATAACAACAAGAATGGGCCGATAAATTAAAAAGTGACTGCACAGCAGGAAGTGCTTGTATTCATTGAGAGAGAGAAGCAAATGGAGGAAAAAAGAAAAAAGAATAATGCCCAAAATGTGTTAAAGATAAATTCTTAATTGTTCAAAACACTTTCAATCACTTTAATTTTTATCCAGCTGTGTTTTTTCTGCCTAATTTTACCTCAGTTTTGCAACAAGCACTTGACGTTACGGGTAGATTACTAACTTCTAACTTTGAATGCATGATCATTAGCAAATGTTTGACAGTTTCTAGAACCAGCCCAAGTGAGCTGATTTGAAAATGGAAAAACTGAATAAAATGTGAATTAACAAACCATAACCCAACCCTGATCAGGGATATTTCACTGGTTTTAAGACGCAAAGTCAGGTTTCCTTGGCATGAAAAAAATAATAAAACAAAAAAAATAAATAAAATAAATACTGTGGGTCCCAGAGCAGAGCAGAGCAGAGCAAGACCCCTACAAGCCAAGCCAACAGAAGTCTTTGTTAACAGGGTCCAAGCCAGCAGAGGACAATGAGCTGGTTGAGCTGTTAGAACAGAGCAGTGGGCTCCTTTAGGAATAAATGTGCTGACGGACCACCCACCTCCCACCCACTGTCAGAACAAGCCTCGGGGCTCGGCTGAATGCTTAGGTCTGCTTTCCTCAGTGGGGCCAAACAAGGCCAGTACAACACACATATGAGCCTCATAGATATTAAAAACCGAGATATAAGAGGTTTGAAAGGCAATAGTTTCCTCAGGAGCCTCCAAACTTTTTCCAAATATGCAGGCTACTGTATCAGGAAATCTGACATATGCCCTGATTTTAGGCTACAATAACAATAATGCAATATTTTACTGATCCCCAGAGGGAAATTCTATTTTTACTTGCCCCATTCCAGGAAGGTCAGAGGTCAGAGTCCACTACAGAGCAGCTGCCGCAGAGCTTGTAGGGATGCAGTGTCTTGCTCAAGGACACTTCAGCAGGGCAGATGCTTACCAGCACCTAGATCCTCTGCTTTAAACCATTGAGCACAAACCCCCATGACAAGGCCAGTACTAGTACTATACAGCCAGGGCCACTCAGTAACAAGATACATCATCCATCCAAGGTTCATCCAGTTAGATTTATGGTGTGGCAGATATTATCAATTTTGAAATATTGGGCTTTAATCATTCATTGTAAATTATTAAGCACTAGGATGCACTGGAAAATGTGTCATACCTCCCAGTGCCCCCACCACCATTCTAATTTCAATAACTAATAATGTCAAACAAATAACCAAACAAATAAATAAATAAATAAACAAGTAAGCACTCAGTAGAGTGCATACCTCCACCAACATAATGCAACTGGCAAGATATGTGAGTTCCATATGTTGGATATTTACCAAGTTAATCGACGCCCACTGCCACATCCCACTTTGGCAAATCAGTGTGACCATGACCAACCTTTCCACAACGTTTCATGCTAATCCGTTCATAACTTTTAGAGATATCTTGAAACTAAAAAAAACAAACAGACAAACGAAATGGGGTGAAAACCTAAGCTCCACCCACCCCCACTAGCAGAAGTAGTAAGTAAATATGTAAATGAACCCTCGAGGTAGATTCCATCCAACAGGTAGGATGATGCATCTCACAGAGCTTTTGACAGTGTGAACACCAGCACCAACAACTACTCCAACTACGCAGCTGCATTCCTGCCAACTCCATCGCCCCCCTGGACAGGAAATGACATTGCTGAATAATTGACTCCACCAGCAGCAGCCTTGTCCAATCACAAACCAGCGCCCAAAATTCCCGGGCGTCGTCAGTCTATTACTGCAGAGCTGCAAGAGCCTCTGTGGCCCCTGAATGCATGCGCGCACACACACACACACGCACGCACGCACGCACACACGCACGCGCACACACACACACACACACACACACACACACACACACACACCATATTTCATCTGGTGTCAGATGTGAACATTTGCTCTGCATTAGGCACTGTGTGGGTTTGCCTTAGACCAGAATAATGGAAATACAAAAAAAAATAATGGAAATGTGAAATTACATACAGAATACATCCCTCTCTTTCCATGTACACACACACACACACACACAGACACAGACACACACACACACACACACACACACACACACACACACACACACACACACACACACACACACACACACACAATATTGATGAGAAAAGCAGCTAGAATAATGGAAAAACAAGAATGTATACACAGCACACTCCGATTCTCCATTTCTTGCCATATATTTCTTCCCCCTTTCCTCTCTCCTTCTTTCTCGCTCTCCCTTCCCACTTGTTTCACCTTCGCTCTGCCTCTGCCACTCTTTGTCTCTGTCTCTCACACACACACACAAACAGAGGTGTGCGTAAATGTTAAATCCATAGCTAACCAGGCCAGTCTAATAGACTCTTACTCCTCTGATGCTTTATCAGCTCAATCACACAAACACACAGCCCCAAAATAATGGCCTTTTTGTTCATTGCCTCGGTGTGTATGTGTATGTGTTTCTATCTAGGAGCTATGCTGCAAACAGTGTATGTGCACCGCATACAGATCTGTCAGTAAAGCCAGAACCCACTAGGCAGGTTAGGCAATCCTACACTTTCATCCGTCTATTCATCCGTCCGGCTGTCCAGCCAGCTGTCCATATCTAATTTTAATTAAAAGATATAAATGAGACACCACTACAGACCACCAGGTACTGAAGGAGTATAGCCTACCAACCTCCTGGCAAATGGTGTAACTGCTACTACCAGCTTTGCCAGCATGCAGCATATGGCCAGCCCACTGAGTTTGGGGAATGGAGTGAATCTGAGGGGACAGCAATAGCAGTCAGGAATCAGGAGTCAGGAGTCATGGTTCAGCTTTAACCTTCCGATTTGTTTTATTTTGATAATGTGTCTCTTCATTGCAAGTTTATCATATGTGTGTTATGTAAGATCCCACACAATCATGGCAGCTTTGGTACACCACTATGGAGGCACAAAACTGTCATTTCAATTTAAACAAGGACTCTGGCTCTGGAAAAAGATTAGTGCCAGCAGATACTCTATTTGCAGAAAAATGAAATTGCCATGCTCACATTGAACTACTGTATTAAACAAAAATAAAATGAATGTTTAATACATGAATTCAAAAATGTAATTTCCCAGACACAACTTAAAATGCTTGGAAAATGAACATTATCTTTATAAAATTCAAATTTGAATGTTAAATTAAGCAGAAGGGTCACTGCCAACAATGAGCTTCACTCTTAATGTGCCACCATGTCTTGTTCATCTTTTCAGCCAGTGCTCGAGTCCCATTCTCCACACTTGGTGAAAGATTTGCAAAATGCAAACTGTTATGTATCTGTACATAGTTGACATTCAAAGAACAAATCCCAGTAAGCCAAAGTGTGTTTGTTTAAAGAGGGAAAACTAAATTCAAAAACATGACCAAATTTTTAAATTAATAACAAAAACACTCAATCTCAAGCCGTAGCATTCCACTTAAAATTGTGGCTGACAAATTCAATTTTTTGCATTCATCTATTGAACACATCGCTTTTCACTAATTCAGTGATTCAGTAAGAGTGTGACACTTTCAAATGTCTGCTATTCAAATAGAGACCTCTGCTGCTGCTGCTGCTGCTGCTGTTGGAAACCAAAGGAAGCCTGATTGCTTTAGCATGGATGATTGGCTCCGAGGCTGTCTGGACTTTGTGTCAATGGAACAAGCGTCAGCAGCTCTCAAGGATTTGGACAATGGTTTTGAAAGCCCCTGATCTCAAATCAGATCCTTGTTGAATACTTGGGCACACTGGGCTCTTGGCACACTAGGCCAGTGTCCAACCCCTTCCTCTCTTCCCTTCCTCCCCCTTACCCATTCCCCTATCTTTGTCAGGTGTGTGTATGTTGAGGTGCTTGAACTGGAGGGTGGGCATTCAATTACATTTTTACATACTGTGTATGTACCTTGAGCTCTAAATATCAATAAAAATTCAAAATCTAGTACATCTAGTAAAAAGTAAACCTAGCTACATCACTCAGTGATATTCTCAGCATGTGGTGTTTATTAGGGAGAAAATTTTAAGGAAAAAAAAATCTTCATTGATGCAGTCTATGAGGCAACACAGGAGTGTGAAACTCAAGCTTTTCTGTAGTTTACTCCAAATTACATGGAGTCGATGGCTCCTTGACTCCATCATCAATATCACAGCATCACTGCTACAGAAGAGACATGCCACTTTGCTGCAGCTTCTTGTCATTATTCAACACAGTCCTTTGGGCAAACATGTTCAGATTCACAAATGATCAAGGTCTCGTTTCAAGACAGGAAATCGACAGTACAGTCAGATATGTCTTCAGATCGCCCAGCCAAAAATGTTGGCACACCATGACTTTAACAGGTTTTATGTTGCATTGACAATACTGTATTGCCTCTGTTGCAAATATGGCTAATGCTGTGTTCAATGGAGCTTGAGTTTTCTGCAGCACTGCTTCAGAATTGTCAAACTCCTGTTTTATAAGGTTCTAAAACCCAGACAAACCTGTTCATACTCACATCAGTCTGGTACAACCTGGCTGAACTATGTCTCTCTGAGGCAAGCTCTGTATAATCTAACTCTCGTATAACCTGACCTACTTCTATAGGTCTGGTACAGTCGAGTCAAACCCAGTCTGTATAGTGGCATACAGTCCAACTCTGTCTAACTGTAGCTCTGCAATGATCTCGCCAAACTTTGTATATCTGAGGCTCTGAGGCAAACGAGTGAAACTGTGTTTATGTATGGCTCTGGTTTAAGCTTGACACTTGTGGTTCTGGGTTAGACCACACAGCATGCTGAGGTCATGACAACACCAGTGGCGAGTGTGAGAGGTTAGAGGTTGCTTTAATATTGAAGGTCAAGACACAAAAACAAGCATACAAAGGCATCCACACATACACTCTCTCCCTCTCTTTCTCTCTCTTTCTCCCACACACACGCGCGCGCGCGCGCGCACACACACACACACACACACACACACACACACACTGGCCACCATGTTGTGACCATGTGTTGAACAAGTATGTGGTCGGTAGTGCTGGTAATGTCTAGCAGCCACTAAAACCATCAAGCATCAGTCTAGCATCAGTGGTACAGCCTGGCTGAGCACAGCACAGCTGGACAAGGCTAAATATCACCAGCACAAGTGTTAACATCACTTTTCAGAATAAGCTCTACTCATCACCTTAATTTTGGCGTGACTCATGTATAGAGTTTCATCGCCAAGGCTGGAGGTCCTCAATTTAATATAAAGAAATGGTTCATTAAAAAAAAAAAAAAAAAAAAAACATTGTGATGCCAAGCCTTGACTGCAAAAGTCAATCTGTACAAGCAATTTCTATGCAAATCTAGTCTTAAATTTTTATTTTTCTCTTCAAACATATAACAGTTCACAACAAGGGTGACACAATCCCGCTTGTTTCCAACTTAGTGTCACTTGGTCCATAGTTTCAGGTGTCAATATGCTGAAAAGACTGAAAAAGGTAGATTGCTCTACTCATACCAAGAAATAGAGGTGAAATTATCTCCCCCCTTTAGCACATTTCTTCTCTTGTTTTAATAAAATTAAGATATTAAGACTCAATACTGGACTAAATGACTTTAAGATGGATATTTTTGCACTGTCCCCGGGTCTTTTCTATCTACGTTAGGCTTAATAAAACATTGCAGCCTAATAACTTAGAGGCCAAAAAAAGGTTGATGGTCATTTTAAGTTTTGCTCAAAGAATAGGGATTCCATTGCAAAGCCACAACAGAGCCCAAGAATAAAACTACTGCAGACAAAAAGTAACCACACCAGCATGTGGAGACCATGTGTTTTGGGTGTGAATGCACTGTGAGAGAAGAGACAAATGGCACTGATTTAGAACCATTTGTAGTTGATTAAAACTGAGCAATTAAGTCATAGGTTGAAATTTTTTTTTTTTTAGAACTTTTACAAGCATGTTTTTTTCTGTGGCTATGGGATTTTCAGGAACGAGGTGTAAAGAGCAAGGAGAGTCACTTTTTCCATACATTTAACATCAGCCTTTCCCCCACTGTTCTAGGCATTTCCTTCCTTGGTAGACATGGCTTTTCTTAACTTTACATAAATTGGGTGGACATAGAACTTGCACTTCATTATGATTTTAGATGTATGAATAAGAGACCCCAAAATTACCTTACCAAGAACATTTACTAAAACACATGGGAACAGGAGCATAGGGTGGGCTGCAAAGTAACTTAAAAAACAGCTTAAATTATGGTTGATCAATAAATTTTACTGCAGAATATTTTAAACCGCTAAGATTAAACAAGATTATTGGAGTGGTCCTTCAACACATTATCCTTTTCTTGACAGTTGTGTGTTTCTCATCCTGCAAAACTGAACTGCTCCATTGATTTGACCAAAAGGTTTCTCTGAACAAAAGAGAAATTTGAGCTTCCCCGCTGAACTGTGACAGCTTTTGCAGAAGCCCATGTTTGCTAGTCTAATTATTAAACTAGCATGAAAGAGAAGGGCAGCACGGTACCATTTATCCAGAGGATCAAACAGCAACACAATGACATACTTTTTAGTTCAACTGTAACGCCAAAATTAATGGTCAGAACAGCTGTATGTCTTACTACTAAAATTTCCTTATTTATTTTTTTCTTGTTTTCTTGTTTTGTTTATGTTTGCTGTTGTTTTGTTTTGTTGTGTTTTCATTCAAGCAGTCACTGTACTAATTGATTGGCCTTTGTCTGTTCAGCCATCATGTGTGATTTCTAAGTCTCTGCTGGCCTGTTCTAAATGAAGGTTGAGGGAATTATGGGTTTGGACAGTCCAACAGTTTGAATATAAACCTGACTGGCCCACAGCACCAACGGAGCCCCAAACTTCACAGTTTATATCTCTGTCAATTTTATTGAATCTCTGTGGAATGATGTGGTTTTTATTGATATCCAGTATCTACAAAATCAAATTTATTGGCCCACCACAGTGCCACCAACAGGCCAAAAAGCCTCAAACTTTAAGCTTCAATGTGAGACATGAGAATTCGATCCAGAGCTGTTACAGCACAGAATACACAAAATGAGACCTAGAGATATATGACACAGAGCTGAAGGGGGACGACATTTTACCACTGCTTTGTTTTTGAACTGCCTGTGTCGGACAGGGCACTCCTGTGAAAAGGCAGCTCACCTCTCAGTGTGTTCACCGTGGATAAACAGAGGTTTTGAACTCAACTGATTTGAGCTGGAACAAAAACACACACACACACACATACACACACACACACACACACACACACACAAACACCCTCCTGAAACCAACAGGGACGGAGTAACAAGACAAACAAACCGAGGCCAGAGATCCAGCAGCAAAGGATGTCAGCACGACTCTTACACAAGATGAAAGAAAGAGAGAGGAAAGGAGGAGGAGAGGGAAGAGATGAGGGGATAAATGTATGAGAGGGCAGGGTGGAAAGGGGAAGAGGACATGAGATTGGGTAACATGGAAGCTCAGCAAGCATTAAACATCGGTCAACTCAATATGAATGCAAATTTTGAAGTTGGAGTAAATTCACAGTTTTGGTAACTGTTTTGAATCGATATCCAACTCCTTCAAAACAATATAGTTATAATCACGTCATCTCAACTTTTATTTTGCCGCTATCGTTACACTGGTTTTCAACACTGGTGCAGGTCTCAACCATAGAAACTGAATGGGTAGAACTGGGCCTTTGGTTCACGGTGAATCCGAGTATGTCTGGGTGGCTCACCTTGCAGAGGCTGTAGCTAAATGTTCAAACATAATCTTGGTGGTTGCCATGGCAGCGCGCATAGACGCAGCGGCTACAGCTCTCCACTCTCGGTGCCGTATTATATGTTTTTGTATGTGTGAACGGTTGTGTTTTTAGCTTAAAACACCACCTTATGTTGGGCAATGTACGCGTACAGTCGTCAGCACCTTTTGAGCTTGGGATTGTGCTGCGAGGTACCAATTTCGCCGGACTTTCATCGCTACCAGGACATTCCGGAGGATGCCGTTAGAACACCGGGGTCTCCGTGGATAGTTCTTCCCAGCGACAAGTCCAGGAGGAAACGTAAACAAGCAAAGGAAACAACAGTTATCAGGACCTTTTGAGCTTGGGATTGCGCTGCGGGATGCCAATTTCACCAGACTTTCATCGCTGCCAGGACATTCCGGAGGACGCCGAGGCTGCAGGGCCGGTGCGTTGACACGGCTGAAAGGACAGCCCTTTGGGCCGCCGCCTCCCAGCTTTTTCCAGCGCCAGGTCCATGGCGAACACGGGATGACGAACTGTGCTTGCACATCCAACAAGTGTTTCCGTGACTGTTGAATTTTTTCTGATATCAGAGACATGGCTGCAGCCATCTATTACTGGACTTGGCTATTCAACTAGCAAGATGCACGATGCATTCTATTCTCCCCTGCACCGAAAGGACTGAGCCCTAATTTCGTTGCATTATTATACGCATATGATTGTGCAATGACAATAAAATCTATCTATCTAAACTGATGTCACCGCGTCAGCAGAGGAGATCGTTTGCATCATGTTCTGTTCTCACACGAAAACGAATAAAAGAATAATCAGAAGAACACTGTGGCTCTCAAAATGTCGATCTGGGAAGAACAACCTGGTAGGTCTTGGGTGATTTGCCAGAACATTATTCAATGATTTTGTTTTCGACAAAGCAGCTAATTAGGATGAACTTAGCTCTCTATTTTATGATAGGCTAGGAGACAGGCTGTGAATTAGCTTCCAGATTTTTTAAGTAACTTTCGCAGCATAGTAATAATTTTAATTATTGTGTTTAACTTTAACTTACCCCTTTGCTGTTGCTGCCAGCTGCGCACACCATGACAGAGAGATCCACCGAACAGCCAGGTGCTTGTTTTGACATGACACGAGTTTCAATAAAGTTATTCAAACAGACTCTTCTGCCAATGTGATGACATCAGTGAGCGCTACAGCTGGTGCCTTGGCAAGGTGAGGCACTTAGAAGTACTCTGGATTGATGTATTTCTGTGGTCATAATCTGGTAATATATTGATTTTTTCCCCCTGTACCATTTTTTTTTTTTTAACAAACCTCAGATTCAGAGGGTTTATTAAACTTCATTATTATGTTTTACCTTGCAAGGAAAGTGAACATAATATGGAACAACACACTGTAAAATATTTGGTGATACTGATTTTTTATGTGTTAAATTAAGCCAGACAAAATTATGTTTATATTTATTAAATTCCCTGACTTTATCCAATTCTGTGACGTTCCAGACGTTCCATGACTGGCGGCATGACTTTCGGACGGGCGGCACCACGGTCAGCTGAACATAGATTGGGACTTATCTAGGGCTGTAGTCTGTTAGTCGTCTGGTTGATTTATTGGTCGATACGTTCTTGGTCGACCAAAATCTGATTGGTCGATTATTTGCTGTGTTAATTTTATCAGGAGTAAAGCACTAAGTGCTAATGGGGGTGTTTTCAGAGCACCCTGTTTCACAGGTAACAGTCTGTCTTCAGAACACCCCCCCTTTACCCCTTTTCCACCAGGGCTGGTTCGGAGCCGGTGCCTGACTTAGCACCAGTTTTTTGGTTTTCCACCGCCCAAACAGGGGCCAAACTGGTGCCAAACTGGTTCCAAACTGGTGCTAGGCAAGCACCGACTCCGAGCAGGGGCTAAACAGGAGCCAGAGAAAGAACCGATGACGCGGCCCACCGCGTCAATGGTGGGGGGCGTTACAAAACAAAACAGGAACTGCGAACGCTATAAACATAAACAATAATCCCCAAGAAGCCATGGATTATACTTATTTTACAACAGCATGGAACGCGGCACAGCAAATTACATTTAAGGATGAGAAACACCCGTTTTATAACTAAACATAGCTGTCATTCGTTCCGATCACGAATCCGACAGGTAGCCGGCAATAATTGTGTTTTTCGCCTCTGTATTGAAATGTAGGCTTGTAAAGACACAAGGAGTATTTGCATCGCTAATAAATCCAGATCCTGCTCCACCCGGGGCCAGAAACTGTATCAGGAAAGCAGCATTATATGCTTGACTGAGACGCGGCTCACGAACATCATCCCCGACTCACTGATCAGTTTCACCGGCTTCAGGACAGGACGGGCGGACAGAGACAGAGACGCTGCAGCCACTGTATAGTATGAGTGTGCAGTTTTATGTGTGTTGAAGTGATGAAGCTGCCGTGACAATGTAATTTCCTGCAACGGATTAATAAAGTATCATTCATTCATTCATTCATGGTGGTTATTGTAATTCTGAGCGAGCGTCTCGCACACCCACGTCATCACGTTTTCCGATGACGTCATGACGTGGCTCTGACTTGGCTCCACTTGGCTCTTGGCTGGTGGAAAAGCAAACCGGTTCTTCGTTGGCACCAGTTAAGCACCGGCTCTAGCACCAGCTCCGAACTAGCACCAGGTTCTTTCTGGTGGAAAAGGGGCACTTGTTTTCAACCCACCCACTGGTGGAAACAGATTGGTAGGCCCGATGGCAGATTTCAAAGTTTTAGTCTAATAATCATTTTATAACTGCAGGCACGCACACACCCGCAACGACAGCACCTTGACATAGTACTATTTTCGGAAACCATAGGCTATGATATTGCGTAGGTGCACGTGATGCAACGCTGTCAGAGCCGACCGACTCAAGTGTGTCATTCAGTGCAAAATAATTAGGTCAAAAACGATTTTATACTGCAAACTAGTTATTTATGTTTATTTATAATTCATTTAGGCGGACAAGGCCTAAAAGGTAGGCTACTGCCCAGTTAATTAATCTAAAAATAGTAACTTTTTTTTTTTTTTTTTTTTTTTGGTATCCCCGTCGCCGCCCAATTAGTCGACTTTTGGTCGAAATTTCAGGACTTCAGTCGACCAAGATTTTCTTTGGTTGACTACAGCCTTAGACTTATCATGGAGACAGTCCGGAGACAGTGAGTCTTTGTAATAGTCAAAATAGCTATCCTAGCCTTGGAAGACAGGCCAAGCTGACGCATCTGTTGTAGCCTATGCACTAGAACGCCAGATAAGGGAGTCAGATGCTGTGGAGTAAACAGGTAGGAGACATAAGGGCTGACCTGCCATAACCTTACTCCACACTTAGGATAATTTGGGATGGCCTGGTCTAACCACTAACCAGTACCTACATCAACAGCATAATTTTCCTCCACAGGTGGGAATGGTGGGAGGCCATGGGGAGAGAAGGACAGACACTGAAGAGAGAAGAGATGAGAGAGTGAGGAGAGGAAGAAGAATGAGAGGCCACAGAGTGAAAGGAGAGAAGGAAGAGGAGAGGGGAGAGGGACAGGAAGGAAAGAAGTAGGCGAGAGGGGATCAGGGATTATGAGTAGTGGAGGAGGGGTGTGTGTATGGGTGTGCATTTGTGTGTCTGTGTGTGTGTGTGTGTGTGTGTGTGTGTGTGTGTGTGTGTGTGTGTGTGTGTGTGAGGGTGTGTGTGTGTGTGTGTGTGTGTAGGGGGGACATTATTGACACCATGTGTTACCACAGGAAGCTCCTTGGGAAAATATAAGCACCCAGAAAGATCAGAGACAGTGACAGAGACATGAGGGAGAGACTCAGAGGAAGAAAAAGAAAGACAGAGAGAGAAACAGAGATTGTTCCTAAGTCTTTGCAGCTGCATACACATGCCTGTCTATGTGTGTGTATATTTAAGGGTCACACGATTCACTTTTAGCAGCTGTACATCTGTATGTTTGGCGTGCGGCGCTTCAGCCACAAGGTCACAGTGTCAAATCCCTAATCCCTCGTTTTGAAACAAGGCAGAATCCAGCAGGTCGGTCCACCAGCATCAAGAAAATGACACTTGTTTCAAGACAGTTGTTGAAAAAATCTGATTTATCTCGAACACAAGCGTAATCATCTCACCCCAGTGCCAATGTCATCTCACTGTAATGTCATTCTTAATATTAAAGGATAGGTTTGGTATTTTTCAACCCAGGGCATCTTAGCACATTAATACCCATCATTTATTAACAATATCACAGCTAGATTTAGTGACAACAAAGCTACCTTTTCTAGCCTTCACCAGTTTCCAACAGGACACTCATTTCATCCTCAAAACCCACTGAAAAGTTCCTTTTTTAACTGGAACCTAAAAGTACAGTTATATTCCTGCCCAAAAAAGAGGTTGCAAACCACTGATTACTTTCTACCAAGTTTTATTTAGCATTTACAACAGCACATCCTGTAGCCTTGTATACATTCAAACATTCTGGTGCGGCTAATGCTGCGTTCATGGGAATTCGGACTTTGCAATATCCATCCCACAATATCGTCCTGCGATATCTGTGATGGAGTTCATTGTGTCACCTTCGGATAAATGAATGCTCACAAGAAGAAGAAACCCAGAATTTTCCTCCATGGGGGAAAACCAAAAAAAAAAAACAGCAAGTCTATACATTTTGCCTGGTTTGACACCGTGAATGGCATGTTGTTGAAATTTGCAACTTGTAAACTCTGAGGTCCTAGTCCCAGGAATGCAGCAATAGCAGCAGGACGGTGTGACTTGTGAATGCCAAGTAAAATTTGTTAGAAAGCAACATTTGCAACCATTTGACGACCAACAATTTCAAGATGTATTTGACCGGTCTGTAAGCTTTCCACAAAGTACTTTTATAATGGTGTACATAAAAAATTAACCACCCCACACTGAAATAATTTTAGTGTATCTTTATTGGGAGCTTCCTTCCTTCCTTTACTCCTAATAACGTTACAGTAAAGTTATTTGAGTGTGCAGTGGGAACTTTTATCTTCACTTAAGATGTTCCTGTGACCGACCAGCACCTGATTGTTAATACTGGCTGTGCACAGGAAGTTTTGCTCATTGTCATACTTTTATAGTGGTTTTTGAGGCTGAAAACAAATGTATCAATGTTTTAAAACAACCTGGATTGAAAAATACGCACCCTATCCGTTAAGAAAAATTCAATTCAATATTGAATCAACTGACTTGCCAGGATGCATGGCTAGTCAGCTGATGACTATTTCTGCTCTATGCCAGTGTGATGCAGCATAGCACACCTGACAGGTTAAATCTAAAATCTTGATTGACAATCATCTAGCTTGGGGAGCGGCTAGCAAAACAATCTGACTGCACAGAATCAAACTATCGTACCACACCATGAAAAATGCAATAACTTGATTTGCTTTTGATTCTTACTCCTGCAAAAAAAGTTTTTAATATCTAAAATACTGGCAACTGAACATGCATTTATGTTTGGACATAACATTTAGTATTATCGTCCTCTCTCCTTAATAACACTTTAGAGTCTCCAATCACTCTTAAGCTCGGGTGTGTATTGTTTCTTTAACTAAACACAAAGGTATACATGTTTACAATTTTGTCATCCAACATGTTTGTGTTCTTCCGTACAATTCTTTGTCACAGTTTTTCTCATTTTTTAGGACACAGTAAATAATTTGGACAGAGTAGCTTGTGTGAACTCTCACACAAACACGCACATACACACTCATACCAATTTATCAACTCATGCCCTGTTTCTTTCTGTCTCTAAGCCCACAGTGGAATAGAGCGGGGCAGAGCAGCTATTGTGTCCCTGGTAGAATTAACTATTGATTTTCTCCTCAGCATTATCAATGCTGTTCTGACAACAAAACAGCTAGGAAACACTTACACACATGGGTATACACACACGCACAGACACACACACACACAGACCTAGTTTTTGTTCGGTGAAAGGCATGCTTTGTGGGAGGTAGTGCGGGCCCACGGGGGAACAGCACAAGTCAAATATTAAGACGCTTCTGTAACACGCACACTAACCACTACACAAACATACACACAAATAATCAGATATGCAAACAAACAGAATCAAGTATGCAGGCAAGATATCACAGTATCAGACCAATACATGTAGGTCCCATGAAGCATCAAGCTGTGGTGATTTATTACATGTGCACATCTTCAATCAGAAGCCAGTTAAGATGCTATGTAGGTATATCTAAGTTAATATCAATATATCTGCTGCAAATCAATTTCCATAAACAAAAGAGACCATAATTGAGATGACTAGTAGCCTCTATTTCACACCAGTGGTCGTGTTAACACTTGTGTTTCTCACAGTTAAGCCGCTTTCCCGTTAACCCATTTGCTTCCTCTCATCTGGAGGATGTTGCTATTTGTGCCATCCCCCCTCCTGCTGTGCATCTTCATGTGTTTGTTTCCTATTTGTCTCTACTGAAGAGAATAAACATGTTCAAGTGATTTTTCCATTTTCGCCATCCGCCCTCTGCCATTGTCAGAAAACTGAAAACTTTAGCTCTGTTTGAAATGAATGAGCAGCGCCCTCTGTCCTGTTTTGTGCTGTAAAGTAATAGGCCTCTGTGCCATGAAGCAATAAGACATGCAGATTTCCTAAAGTCCCTACTGTTGGTAGTAATGTATATTAATGTCACAAAATTAAACGTTCACTGTGCTGCTTTATCTAAGCATGCTATTGAGAGCGGCAAGTTTGTACATGAACACTTTACGAGGCCACCCCCCCGCCACCCCAAACATATGTCACCACAGTACGGAAGCCAGGCTAGGACAAACTTTGCTAAGATCTGTGGCTGCAGAGTAATAGTTAAACCAGCCACTAAAGGGAGCTACAGGTAAGTCCTATTCTTTTGTTGAATTTCTCATCATTTCTCTTTTTCAGTCAGGAGCTTCATTCACTCATTCATTCATTCATTTCAATTACAAGCCCATCTACCTACCAAGACATATTTCAGCCCAGTTTCATATCTGGCACCGACCCATTTAGAGCACGGCGTGCACCGTACCAAAGCACAGAGTAACGTCATCAATGGTTAACAGTTATTCATAGACAGAACAACTTCGCTCTATTGTTAAAACAAGCTAAACAAACTTATCAATGACCTACTACAATGATAAAATCACATAAACAGAGCAGCTAACAGACAGCTAGTGTCCTTGCAAAACTGGCTTAGCAAGGCCATAGCAATAAGCAGAGCCTCACTAGTTCCATATGCAGTGGATACACATTCAGGCCAGACTGGGCTTTACTAGGCTCATCCCCAGCACGGCCTTTCTCAGCACTAGTCTGACAGTGGAAATGAGGTATTAGTGCCATCACCTATTTTCAGGAATGGGAGGAAGAGAGCCCTTCTTTGAAATAGTAGGATAATGCTACGGATTTTGGCAACAAACTGTAGAAAAAAGCTATAAAGGGCTGAAAACAGCAACATAGCTGGTTTTCTCAAGTTGGTGTTGGTTTATATCAAAATGTCTCAAAGAAACCTCCACAAAGCATCATACATTGGTTTCAGGATTAATAATGTTTACTGAAATCACATAGTGTAGATTTGATTTTGTAATGATTTGAGGCTACTCATATAGCGTCTTTAATACTTACTTTCCCTCCCAAAAAGTAATATATTGGCAATACTAGGCTTTCTCTAAAATCAGTAGGTAACACTTTCCTGCAAGCCAATATCCTGACCTACTTCTACACAACATTGAATATATCAGGGGAACAAAATAAACTAAATGTCAAGGTCAGTAAAATCAAATCCCATTCCTCCTTACTCCCCACCCCCCTTCTTCTTCTTCTTCTTCTTCCTCTTCTCTTTTTCTTCTTCCCCTCAATGCTTTCTCTCTCTCTCTCTCTCTCTCTCTCTCTCTCTCTCTCTCTCTCTCTCTCTCTCTCTCTCTCTCTCAGGAAGGATACAGCACCATTCCAACTTAGCACCTGGCTAATTTTAGCTCCCAAAGGATTCTTCTAAATAACAAATACACACACATACACACCTGTCGTGTGCCATGTGACCCATGTCTTTGACACACTGTCATTGATTAATTATTAGTTGTCCAGAATCCAATGACAGCTTCACAGCACTGGGGCTACAACAGTGTGAACTGTATGGCAGTAAACTATGACAGATTACCTCAAGGAAAGTAACCTGCCCCAAATACCTAATCTCTCTCATATACTAATCCAGTTCCACACACAAATACACACAAACCTTGCTTCAAGTGCAAGAGTGTAATGCACCAAAACACCACATAATTAATGAAAAGCCAAGACAACCTTTCAGCCCTAGTGGGAGGCCTGATAGAGGTTGAAGGATGAACACTGAATGCTGTTTTCTCTCCTCACTGAAGTGTTTCAGGTGCTGCTTTTTCTTCTTTGATATCATACTATCCAAACATATCATCTTTAATAGATTCAGACATAACACTCACGGTAAATTTGAGTGTTTTGCAGGGTGCAGCGAAGAGGCCTGTGAAGTTACAAGTGTCTCTTCACGCCAGTCAGCATTACAGAGTAATGCAGTTGCCATTTCACAGTTTGTTGACAACCAAACAAATAATTTAAAGTCAGCGAGGATAAAGTTAGAAGAGGCATGAACGATCTAAAAAAAAAACATATAGGGTTTGAATGGGAATGTAAGAGCAGGAAACAGGTGTGTGCTCTTTGTCTGTATTTAACCCAGCATTACCTGACTTAACTAAAATACATTTCATATGGATCTAGTTCCAATGATATAGGCCTAATTCTACTAATATCTGCCATCAAAGCCAGTTACAACTTGTTAAAGGGATAGTTCACCCGTTCACCCATTTTTTTATTATTATTATTTTATATTAATTCACTTCATTCGCTGTTATGTAAGACAGTTGTGGTGCTATCTTCTCCTCATTGTTACTGAGTGCTGGATACCAGATCTTCTTTGCTAACACTCAAAGAAGGGTTAACATCACTTTCCAGGTGTTAGTTTCCACAACTTAAGTGCACAAACAATCACCAAGCATACATGGGCAACAGTCTTGCTTAAATTACCGTTTGTAACACTTAGTAAGGGTTCATGTAAGGTTATTTTTAAGTATTTTAGCTGGCAAAAGGTCCACTTCGGTGGCAGAAGCCAAATGGCTAGCTTTTTTTTTTTTTTTCAGTCAGTATCCAGCACTCAGTGGCAAGGAGAGGGGGAAGGCAGCATCACTACCATCCTACATAACAGCAAGGAGAGAGCCAAAATAAACAAATTTCTCAAAATGGGTAAACTATCCCTTTACTCCAATGCTCCCTGCCTGAATTCTTTCCACTTTTTCTCTTGTCTTCCTCGCCTTCATTCCTTGTCAGTTCCTTCATGCTTTCTTTTTCTTTCTTTCTTCCTTCCTTCCTTCCTTCCTTCCTTCCTTCCTTCCTTCAAGAACACATTGATATTCACTGAATTTTGGTCCCGGGGCTGAGAGAGTCTAAAAGCTCCTCCTCTAGAGTATTCCATCAAATGCATTCAGCCAAGCTTGGCTGCCTTCACATTAACATAGCAGACTGAGATCAACATATTTTAGAAACATAATGACATTGGGATGAATTCACCTCATAAAAATGTTGATTTCTCTGATGGGTAGCAAAACCCGTTCAGGATTCACATGGCATTCGCTCTGATACCCCTGGTGAGTTCACATCATATCGCACTCAACCCAGCTTGGCCAAATCCACATTACCATATTTGTATAAACACATCTCTAGCTGCTCTGAAGAAACCCTCTATCTCCAAATTAGCCTGTTTCTATTGTTTTCTCCATAGACCCCATCATGGAAAAAATGTTTTGTAACCTGAGGATCATGGCCCACTGATTGTGCCCAAGTTGAAAATACAATGATGGGAAAATCAATCAGTTTCCCTCTCACTTCCTGATGTTTGCTTTTGTTTTTTGCTTGTTTTTGTTTTTGTTTTGTTTTTTTTGTTTTTTGTTTTTTTTGTTTTTTTGTTTTGTTGTTGTTGTTGTTGTTGTTGTTGTTGTTGTTGTTTTTTGAGGGTACAGTATGAGGTTTCTGCGGGACAGTGATATTATGAATAAGTCAGATGGATTTGCTAAATAAAAATGTTGATTTCTCAGTTGGTTTACAAGCCTTTTCCGGATTCTTGACACACTGCTGTCTCTAGTGAGTTTACATCATATCCATGCAAATGAGTCAAGCTGCATTAATACACCCATAGCTCTGACAAGCCAACTTTTTGGGAACTTTTCAGGTTTTCCCCAGTGATATCAACATATTCTTGACATTTTACCAGCTATTATCAATAGTTTGCCTTGGCCCAAGGGTGTTGCACATAATACTAATGTTCATTTGATAGGAAGTCATACAATACTTTACCGCAGGGAGGATCACACTGATGGAAGATATATATGTATTTTAAAAATGAGGTCTTTCTGGCCTTAAGGTAAATTCATAGCTGGAATTCTCAGTTGACCTCAGTTTTCTGTGCCACTACATTATTGTCAACAAACCAAAAGTCAAACCCAGTTCAGCCGTCTGATTTCAGCTTAAAAAGTCAGGTCAGAAGCCTGCAGGGTCGATATGGCTGTGTTTCTACCCAAGTGTCAAACCAATTCCAAGTAAACTTTTGAAATGTCAGAAAAAATAAAGTGTGAATTAGGTACATATCCATCAGCTGGGTTGCAGAAAAAAGGCTCCCTGAATGTAAAAATCGGATACACCAAACACATCAGTGAGAAATATGGAAAGAGCTTTACACTACATCATTATTCGATGGACAAAATGTGTTTCTATCGCTCCCGCTAAAGCCAGCATAAAAACTTTTTTGAGATGAGGAGGAAACTGTATCAAAAGTTGCCATTTCCATTTGACCTTTCTAAATCGATAAATCATCATTTGCATAAAAATGCTTGGATGGAACCTCACCTTCCGTCTCCTCTCATACCCTCCTCCTCCTCTTCCTCATTTATCTTTCAACCTCATCTTCTCCCTCTCTCACGTCCTCCTTGCCTCCCAGCTACCTGTTTCACCCTCCTCTGTTGCTGATGTCTCTCCCAATGCCTAGTAACTCTTCCTCTCCCCTCTCTATCGCAGCCCTCCTCCTCCTCCTCCCCTCTCTCTGATTATCTCCTGGTGTCTCTCTGAGCTCTGTCGCTGATAGAGAGCATGACTGGTTGACACGCCTGGTAATGAGGCTTCTCACACAGATGGGCTCTCTCACCCTCTCCCTCTCTCTACACACACATACACACAATATGCAGAAACACAGACATCCTGCCGACAGCCCCCCTCCTCCCTGCAGGAGGTCCAAAGCACTCCGGGGTTAAACAGTAGCTGGAGATGTTTTGAAGAGGATGAATTGAAAAAAGCATGACGAGTGCTAGATTTGTCTCATCTTTCAAGTGACAGTCTCTATTGCCAATCCACCACTCTAAACACACACACACACTCACACTCTCACACATGCTCAAACAATGTAGAAAGGACATCTAAAGCACTTGAGCTTGGCCCTCTGATGACCTGCATCCACTGTAAGTATTTGTTTTCCACTCCACTCAACTTCTACATGACTTATAGCCCATCCTGTTATATTGATTCTGATCAAGTTGTCTGTTCCATTCTCTGCTGATGGCATTATTATCCATTTACCTTTACCTCAATTGTTCCCTATGGCCTCAATATACACTGGGACTATGTTACAATGCATAATCACAATTAAATGTACAGAAACTTCCACAGCCTAACAAATACCCCAAGTAAGAGGGCAATAGTATTTCTCAAGTGCAAAGTGTGTTTACTTCTTTCATGTCCATTAAATGATGACAACATAGATACAAAAAACATGCGTCCCTGGCAGACTGTTTGTTTCTGTCCTCCATACTAATGCTTCAGTTTTCACTATGTTGAGTGACAGTTGGCCACCAGTTTAATGTTTTCTGTGTGCCTGCAGATTTATAGGTTTTAAACAGTGGCCCTTATTAACTTGGTATATCTGATAAACCCAAGTTTATTTTATCATTGCTGTCATTCATCATATTTAGGCTACTTCATATTTCAAAAAAGAGGTTAAGTATAGTAGTATAGTTATTTTTATTCTGTGTATCACACCTCTCACCACAGCGTCTGCTAAAATGTTGTGTGGAGCATCAGAGTAAATGAACTACGAGGGATACAGGATGATTTTCACTTGACGAACCAATCTCAAATAACTCGATGTACTTCTGTAAGCTTGACTGGTTGGTATTTCAGTATGAGAGTCCCTTCCTTCACCTAGGTGATTAACTGTCAGGAAACTGCGTTTGGAGACACTGGTACAAACTACTGGTACATATCAATAAATAACGTAGTGATGGTAGCTGTATACAAGGTATGGGAAATGTAGAACCTCACATGTGAGGAACTTTCTTTCAAAAATGAGATATCATGTCATTTTCAAAATTATACCTACTCTTACAAATGAATAATAGTGCAAAAAAAAAAAAAAAGAATTACTTAAAGCATCATTATACCCTTAATATTTTGTTTGGCAATCACAACATACAGCCTATGTCTTTATGAACTGAATCATTTATATTTGAGAGATATTCATGGAAGGAACACATAAATGGAAGAAGAGACATTACTTCATATTCGCAGCATTCTGCAAATTTGCACTGGTGTCAAACTTTGGAAATCACACTATAAACTACTATACATATGGCAACTGAACTTTGAAATAGATAAATAGATTTACAATTATGTTTTTTGCTTTTTAACCCAATGTGCACATTCTTTTAATTCATCTCAAAATATCAAGTCTGTCCAGCTGCTGTATGTGGTCCAGCAAAAAGCCGCCTAGGTCTAACTAATGCTAGCAACATGTTACTGTTATCTACGTCCAAAAATAAAGTTACATAAACCAAATGTCAGCAAGTAAAAATATTAACAATTAATTCCAACACCTGGCGGGGGTAATAACCTGATATATTAAAGCATAACCAAGGGGGTGGCAAATCCATTCATCACAATGCCAACTGCACGTGCACACACACTGTCAACACTTGGCACCAGTTTGAATTCACGTGCTGGGCAGTGACATGTGCAGTATGTCCTTTCCTTCCTCTATACATCCCTGGACCTTATGTAAAGATTTTCTTCCCCCAGAATGAATAGCACATCTCTTTACACACATTATATAGCACTTGATCATTGCATGTCTAGTCATACAGTCTGAGTGCAGATGTACAGATGAATGGTAAGTGTCTGGCAATGTACTGGAACAGTGTGTCTCATATTGTTGTACTGAATAGAATGAAAAGCAGCAAGTGCTTTTAGTCTGAACATTATGGAGCATGGACTTAATTACTGAAGATAAAGAGTTATAGTGGTTTGCAAAGGCATTATGAGTACTGCAAAGAAGTGCACACAACACTGGGCACACATGAATAGAGTTAGCTGAGAAGACACAACCAGCATGACCAGCCAAGTAAAACACACAACCATCACTGTCTTGTTCCCAGGTATAATTTTGATAAGATCCATTTTTGTCCTGACTATGATAGAATCTAAAACTAGCATCTTAATCTGACCATAGTAAAATACATATATATAATTTTTA